>NC_053022.1:456571373-456871373 GCF_003073215.2 Triticum urartu
AGCCATAGATTCATCAAAATAAGCAAACAACACACGAAAAACAGAATCTGTCAAAAACAGAACAGTCTGTAGTAATCTGTAGCTAGCGCAAGATCTGGAACCCCAAAAATTCTAAAATAAATTGCTGGACGTGAGGAATTTATCTATTAATCATCTGCAAAAATAATTAACTAAATATAACTCTTCAAATAAAAATGACAGCAGTTCTCGTGAGCGCTAAAGTTTCTGTTTTTTACAGCAAGTTCAACAAGACTTTCCCCAAGTCTTCCCAACGGTTCTACTTGGCACAAACACTAATTAAAACAAAAAACCACATCAAAACAGAGGGTAGATGGGTTATTTATTCCCTAACAGAACAAAAACACAAAAAACAAAAAATAAAATTGGGTTGCCTCCCAACAAGCGCTATCGTTTACCGCCCCTAGCTAGGCATAAAAGCGAGGATAGATCTAGGTAGTGCCGTAGTAATAAGATAGATCGGTAAAACTCGTTTCATATTCTCTACGTTTGGCAGAAAGTTTCCTTTGAGGCAAGCAAAAGTAATCAAAAGGGCTAAATTTAATAGGACAAGAGTCCCCAAGATCAATTTTGGGAGGTATAGGTTCCTCTTTCGGCCCTTCGTATTGCACAACCAATTCATCATTATAAGCATTCTTTTGACAGAACCTTGTGAGCCTAAACTCAAGAGAGCATACTAGCTCATTATTTCGAATAGCCAAATCATCATTAAGTTCATAGATTCTATCAATTAAAATATTGATTGGCACCTTTTTTCTAAGGTTTTCATTGAAAGCAACATAGTCAAGAGATTGAAAGCGCATAATTTCTTCTTGATCAAAGAGGATAGATTCTATGGGAGGACGGCCAGCGTCCACCCTATAGTGCGCAAAAATTTATTTGGCTTCTTTTATTATAAATCTGAATTCATGAACCAAAAAGATAGTAGCGGCACGCTTAACAGAAGAATGCTCGATATTAGAAAATTCTAGGAAAATTCTTTGTATAGATGGGTGCATATGCATAAATTGTCTTTCAAGTTCAACGATAAGCATGGCAATAGCGTCCGCAAGACTACTAGTTCTAAGGAGAATAGAACCTCCCATAGAGGGCAAAGCACCGACACAAGTAAAGAAATCTTGGATAACTCCTTTTCCAATAATATTACCACTACCGATTCGAAATCTTTTAGTATGGTAGGTAGGGGGTTCTTCAGCAGGAGCATCAGAATTTTCCATAATATTGTTATCGCCCATATCGGTGATAACTTCCCCAATTTCAGACATAGTGACAAGCAAGCGATCCAACACACGAGCAAACAAAAGGCAAGCGGACAAAAAGAGGAAAATAGAGAGGGAGGATAGAGAGAGAGGGCGAATAAAACGGCAAGGGTGAATTGGGGGAGAGGAAAACGAGAGGCAAATGGCAAATAATGTAATGCGAGAGATAGGGATTGTGACGGGTACTTGGTATGTTGACTTTTTGCGTAGACTCCCCGGCAACGGTGCCAGAAATCCTTCTTGCTACGTCTTGAGCTTGCGTTGGTTTTCCCCGAAGAGGAAGGGATGATGCAGCAGAGTAGCGTAAGTATTTCCCTCAGTTTTTGAGAACCAAGGTATCAATCCAGTAGGAGCCCATGCTCAAGTCCCTCGTAACTGCACAAAGCGATAGCTACCCGCAACCAACGCGATTAGGGGTTGTCAAGCCCTTCACGGTCACTTACGAGAGTGAGATCTGATAGATAGAATATTTTTGGTATTTTTGATATAAAGATGCAAAGTAAAAAGTAAAAGCAAAGTAAATAGCAAAACAATATAAAAGTGATGGAGATTGATATGATGAGAATAGACCCGGGGGCCATAGGTTTCACTAGTGGCTTCTCTCGAGAGCATAAGTTTTCTACGGTGGGTGAACAAATTACTATTGAGCAATTGATAGAATTGAGCATAGTTATGAGAATATCTAGGCATGATCATGTATATAGGCATCACGTCTGTGACAAGTAGATCGAAACGATTCTACATCTACTACTATTACTCCACTCATCGACCGCTATCCAGCATGCATCTAGAGTATTAAGTTAAAAATAGAGTAACGCTTTAAGCAAGATGACATGATGTAGAGAGATAAATTCATGCAATATGAAATAAACCCCATCTTGTTATCCTCGATGGCAACGATACAATACGTGTCTTCCTGCCCCTTCTGTCACTGGGAAAGAACATCGCAAGATTGAACCCAAAGCTAAGCACTTCTCCCATGGCAAGAACTACCAATCTAGTTGGACAAACCAAACGGATAATTCGAAGAGACTTGCAAAGATAACCAATCATACATAAAAGAATTCAGAGAAGATTCAAATATTTTTCATAGATAGACTTGATCATAAACCCACAATTCACCGGTCTCAACAAACACACCACAAAAGAAGAATATTACATCGAATAGATCTCCACAAGAGAGGGGGAGAACTTTGTATTGAGATCCAAAAAGAGAGAAGAAGCCATCTAGCTACTAACTATGGACCCGAAGGTCTGAGGTAAACTAATCACACTTCATCGGAGGGGCTATGATGATGTAGAAGCCCTCCGTGATGACGGCCCTCTCTGGCGAAGCTCCGGAATAGGCCCCAACATGGGATCTCGTGGATACAGAAAGTTGGGGCGGTGGAGTTAGGTTTTTGGCTCCTGTTCTGATCGTTTGGGGGGTACGTGGGTATATATAGGAGGAAGGAGTACGTCGGTGGAGCACCGAGGGGCCCACGAGGCGGGGGGCGCGCCCGGGGGGGGGGGGGGCGCCCCCTACCCTCGTGACCGCCTCCGGTACTTCTTGGAGTAGGGTCCAAGTCTCCTGGGTCTTATCCGAGAAGAAAATCACGTTCCAAAAAGGATTTTTCTATTTGGACTCCGTTTGATATTTTGTTTCTTCGAAACACTGAAATAGGCAAAAAAACAGCAATTCTAGGCTGGGCCTCCGGTTATTAGGTTAGTCCCAAAAATAATATAAAAGTGGAAAATAAAGCCCAATATAGTCCAAAACAATAGATAATATAGCATGGAGCAATAAAAAATTATAGATACGTTGGAGACGTATCACTCCTACATATTCTATGAATATCTTTATTGGTCAAACCGCATAACAACATACGTTGTTCCCTTTGTCATCGGTATGTTACTTGCCCGAGATTTGATCGTCAGTATCTCAATACCTAGTTCAATCTTGTTATTCGTTCTGTAATGCACTATCCTGCAACTAACTTATTAGTTGCATTGCTTGCAAGGCTTATAGTGATGTGCATTACCGAGAGGGCCCAGAGATACCTCTCCGACAATCAGAGTGAAAAATCCCAATCTCGATTTATGCCAACTCAACAAGTACTATTGGAGACACCTGTAGAGCACCTTTATAATCACCTAGTTACGTTTGGTAGAACACAAAGTGTTCCTCCGGTAATCTAGAGTTGCATAATCTCATAGTCAGAGGAACATGTAGAAGTCATGAAGAAAGCGGTAGCAACAAACTAAACGATCATCGTGCTAAGCTAACAGAATGGGTCAAGTTAATCACATCATTCGCTAATGATGTGATCCTGTTAATCAAATGACAACTCATGTCTATGTCTAGGAAACTTAACCATCTTTGATTCAACGAGCTAGTCAAGTAGAGGCATACTAGTGACACTCTTGTTTCTCTATGTATTCACACATGTATTAAGTTTTCGGTTAATACAATTCTAGCATGAATAATAAACATTTACCATGCTATAAGGAAATAAATAATAACTTTATTATTGCCTCTAGGGCATATTTCCTTCAGTCTCCCACTTGCACTAGAGTCAATAATCTAGTTCACATCTTTATGTGATTAGTTCACATCTCCATGTGACTAATACACAAAGGGTTTGCTAGAGTCAATAATCTAGTTCACATCGCTATGTGATTAATACCCAAAGAGTGATCATGTTTTGCTTGTGAGAGAAGTTTAGTCTACGGGTCCGCAACATTCAGATCCGTATGTATTTCGCAATTTCTATGTCTACAAAGCTCTGCACGGAGCTACTCTAGCTAATTGCTCCCACTTTTAATATGTATCCAGATAGAGACTTAGAGTCATCTAGATCGATGTAAAAAACTTGCATCGGCGTAACTCTTTACGATGAACTCTTTTTATCACATCCATAACCGAGAAATATTTCCTTAGTCCTCTAAGGATAATTTTGACCGCTGTCCAGTGATCTACTCCTAGATCACTATTGTACTCCCTTGCCAGAAATATGCTAAGGTATACAATAGGACTGGTAAACAGATAGCATACTTTATAGAAACTATGACTGAGGCATAGGGAATGACATTTCATTCTCTTTCTATTTTCTGCCGTGGTCGGGTTTTGAGTCTCTACTCAACTTCACACCTTGCAACACAGGCAAGAACTCCTTCTTTGACTGTTCCATTTTGAACTAATTCAAAATCATGTCAAGGTATGTACTCATTGAAAAAACTTATCAAGCTTCTTGATCTATCTCTATAGATCTCGATGCTCAATGTGTAAGCAGCTTCATCAAGGTATTTCTTTGGAAAACTCTTTTCAAACACTCCTTTATGCTTTCCAGAAAATTCTACATTATTTTTGATCAACAATATGTCATTCACATATACTTATCAGAAATGATGTTGTGCTCCCACTCACTTTCTTGTAAATACAGGCTTCACCGCAAGTCTGTATAAAACAATATGCTTTGATCACTTTATCAAAGCATATATTCCAACTCCGAGATGCTTGCACCAATCCATAGATGGATCATTGGAGCTTGCTCACTTTGTTAGCACCTTTAGGATCGACAAAACCTTCTGGTTGCATCATATACAACTCTTCTTTTAAGAAATCCATGAAGGAATACAGTTTTGACATCCATTTGCTAGATTTCATAAAATGCGGCAACGGCTAACATGATTCGGACAGACTTTTAAGCATTGATACGAGTGAGAAAATCTCATCGTAGTCAACACTTTGAACTTGTCGAAAACATTTTGCGACAATTCGAACTTTGTAGATAGTAACACTACTATCAGCGTCCGTCTTCCTCTTGAAGATCCATTTATTCTTAATGACTCACCGATCATCGGGCAAGTCAATCAAAGTCCATACTTTGTTCTCATACATGGATCCCATCTCAGATTTCATGGCCTCAAGCCATTTCGCGGAATCTGGGCTCATCATCACTTCCTCATAGTTCGTAGGTTCGTCATGGTATAGTAACATGACTTCCATAAAGGATTACCGTACCACTCTAGTGCGGACCATACTATGGTTGTCCTACGAGGTTTAGTAGTAACTTGATCTGAAGTTTCATGATCATCATCATTAGCTTCCTCACTAATTGGTGTAGAGATCACTAGAACTGATTTCTGTGATGAACTACTTTCCAATTCGGGAGAAGGTACAATTACCTCATCAAGTTCTACATTCCTCCCACTCACTTCTTTCGAGAGAAACTCCTTCTCTAGAAAGGATCCACTTTTAGCAACAAAGATCTTGCCTTTGGATCTGTGATAGAAGGTGTACCCAACAGTTTCCTTTGGGTATTCTATGAAGACACATTTCTCCGATTTGGGTTCGAGCTTATCATGTTGAAACTTTTTCACATAAGCATCGCAGCCCCAATCTTTAAGAAACAACGGCTTAGGTTTCTAGCCAAACCATAGTTCATATGGTGTCGTCTCAACGAATTTAAATGGTGCCCTACTTAACGTGGATGCAGTTGTCTCTAATGCATAATCCCAACATGATAGTGATAAATCGGTAAGAGACATTATAGATCGCACCATATCCAATAAAGTATGGTTATGACGTTCGGACACACCATTATCCTGTGGTGTTCCAAGTGGCGTGAGTTGCGAAACTATTCCGCATTGTTTCAAATGAAGACCAAACTCGTAACTCAAATATTCTCTTCCACAATCAGATCACAGAAACTTTATTTTCTTGTTACGATGATTTTCACTTCACTCTGAAATTCTTTGAACTTTTCAAATGTTTCAGACTTATGCTTCATCAATTAGATATACCCATATCTGCTCAAATCATCTGTGACGGTCAAAAAATAATGATACCCGCCGTGAGCCTCAACACCCATCGGACCGCATACATCAGTATGTATTATGTCCAATAAGTCAGTTGCTTGCTCCATTGTTCCGCAGAACGGAGTCTTAGTCATCTTGCCTATGAGGCATGGTTCGCAAGCATCAACTGATTCATAATCAAGTGATTCCAAAAGCCCATCAGCATGGATTTTCTTCATGCGCTTTACACCAATATGACCTAAACGGCAGTGCCACAAACAAGTTGCACTATCATTATTAACTTTACATCTTTTGGCTTCAATATTATGAATATGTGTATCACTACGATCGAGATTCAATAAACCATTCGCCTTGGGTGTATGACCATAGAAGGTTTTATTCACGTTAACAGAATAACAATTATTCTTTGACTTAAATGAATAATCCTATTGCAATAAACATGATCAAATCATATTCATGCTTAACCCAAACACCAAATAACACTTATTTAGGTTCGACACTAATCCCGAAAGTATAGGGAGTGTGTGATTATGATCATATCAATCTTGGAACTACTTCCAACACACATCGTCACCTCGCCCTTAACTAGTTTCTGTTTATTCTGCAACTCCTATTTCGAGTTTCTACTCTTAGCAACTGAACCAGTATCAAATGCTGAGGGGTTGCTATAAACACTAGTAAAGTACACATCAATATCATGTATATCCAATATACCATTGTTCACCTTGCCATCCTTCTTATCCGCCATATACCTGGGGCAGTTCCGCTTCCGGTGACCAGTCCCTTTGCAGTAGAAGCACTCAGTCTCAGGCTTAGGTCCAGACTTGGGCTTCTTCACTTGAGCAAAAACTTGCTTGCCGTTCTTCTTGAAGTTCCCCTTCTATCCCTTTCCCCTTTTCTTGAAACTAGTGGTCTTGTTAACCATCAACACTTGATGCTCTTTATTGATTTCTACCTTCGTCGATTTCAGCATCACGAAGAGCTTGGGAATCGTTTCCGTTATCCCTTGCATATTATAGTTCATCACGAAGTTCTAGTAACTTGGTGATAGTGACTAGAGAACTTTCTCAATCACTATCTTATCTGGAAGATTAACTCACACTTGATTCAAGCGATTGTAGTACTCAGACATTCTGAACACATGCTCACTAGTTGAGCTATTCTCCTCCATCTTGTAGGCAAAGTACTTGTCAAAGGTGTTAAGCCTTTCGACATGGGCATGAGTCTAAAATACTAATTTCAACTCTTGGAACATCTCATATGCTCCGTGGTGTTTCAAAAATGTCTTTGAAGCTCCGATTATAAGCCGTAAAGCATGGTGCACTAAACTATCAAGTAGTCATCATATCGAGCTTGCCAAACGTTCATAACGTCTGCTTTTGCTCCTGCAATCGGTCTGTCACCTAGGGGTGCATCAAGGACATAATTCTTCTATGCAGCAATGAGGATAAACCTCATATTACGGATCTAGTACGCATCATTGCTACTAACATTTTTCAACATAGTTTTTCTCTAGGAACATATCAAAAATAAATGGGGAGCAACATCGCGAGCTATTGATCTACAACATAGTTATGCAAATACTATCAGGACTAAGTTCATGATAAATTAAAGTTCAATTAATCGTATTACTTAAGAACTCCCACTTAGATAGACATCCCTCTAGTCATCTAAATGATCACGTGATCCAAATCAACTAAACCATGTCCGATCATCACGTGAGATGGAGTAGTTTTCAATGGGGAACATCACTATGTTGATCATATCTACTATATGATTCACGCTTGACCTTTCGGTCTCCTGTGTTCCGAGGCCATATCTGCATATGCTAGGCTCGTCAAGTTTAACCTGAGTATTCCACGTGTGCAAAACTGTCTTACACCCATTGTAGATGAACGTTGAGCTTATCACACCCGATCATCACGTGGTGTCTCGGCACGACGAACTTTGGCAACGGTGCATACTTAGGGAGAACACTTATACCTTGAAATTATAGTAAGGGATCATCTTATAAAGCTACCGTCAAACTAAGCAAAATAAGATGCATAAAGGATAAACATCACATGCAATCAAAATATGTGACATGATATGGCCATCATCATCTTGTGCCTTTGGTCTCCATCTCCAAAGTATCGTCATGATCTCCATTGTCACCGGCATGACACCATGATATCCATCATCTTGATCTATATCAATGTGTCATCACATGGTCGTCTCGCCAACTATTTCTCTTGCAACTATTGCTATCGCATAGAGATAAATTAAAGCAATTATTTGGCGCTTGCATCTTATGTAATAAAGAGACAACCATAAGGATTCTGCTAGTTGCCAGTAACTCCGTTACAAAATATGATCATCTCATACAATAAATATAGCATCATGTCTTGACCATATCACATCACAACATGCCCTGCAAAAACAAGTTAGACGTCCTCTACTTTGTTGTTGCAAGTTTTACGTGGCTGCTACGGGCTGAGCAAGAACCGTTCTTACCTACGCATCAAAAACCACAACGCGGTATAGTGATTGCTTTTTGATCTTCAGAAAGAACCTTGTTCATTGAATCCGATTCAACTAAAGCTGGAGAAATAGACACCCACTAGCCACCTTTGTGCGAAGCACGTCGGTAGAACCAGTCTCGCGTAAGTGTACGCGTAATGTCGGTCTTGTCCGCTTCATCCAACAATGCCGCTGAATCAAGAATCAACTAATCACGCCAAGCAATATGTATATACCCACGCCCACAACTCCTTTGTGTTCTACTCGTGCATATGACATCTACGCATAAACCTGGCTCGGATGCCACTGTTGGGGAACGTAGTAATTTCAAAAATTTCCTACGCACATGCAAGATCATGGTGATGCATAACAACGAGAGGGAAGAGCATCGTCCACATACCCTCGTAGACCGTAAGCGGAAGCGTTATGAGAACGCGGTTGATGTAGTCGAACGTCTTCACGATCTGACCGATCCAAGTACCAAACGCATGGCACCTCCGAGTTCAGCACACATTCAGCTCAATGACGTCCCATGAACTCCGATCCAACAGAGCTTCACGGGAGAGTTCCGTCAGCACGACGGCATGTTGACAGTGATGATGTTGCTACCGACGCAGGGCTTCGCCTAAGCACCGCTATGATATGATCGAGGTGGATTATGGTGGAGGGGGGCACCGCACACGGCTAAGGTATCAATGATCAACTTGTGTGTACTAGGGTGCCCCTGCCCCTGTATATAAAGGAACAAGGGGGGAGGCCGGCCCCTGTAGGGCGCTCCAGGAGGAGGAGTCCTCCTCCTAGTAGGAGTAGGACTCCCCTTTCCTACTCCTACTAGGAGGAGGAAAGGAAGGAGGAGAAGGAGAAGGAAGGAGAGGGAGGAAAAGGAGGAAAGGGGGGCCGACCCCCTAGTCCAATTCGGTTTGGGCTAGGGGGCCGCGCGCCCTGCCTCCTCTCTTCCACCACTTGGCCTATGAGGCCCATTACTTCTTCCTCATATTCCCGTAACTCCCCGGTACCCCGAAAAATACCCGAATCACTCGGAACCTTTCCGATGTCCGAATATAGTCGTCCAATATATCGATCTTTACGTCTTGACCATTTCGAGACTCCTCGTCATGTCCCCGATCCCATCTGGGACTTTGAACTACCTTCGGTACATCAAATCACATAAACTCATAATACCGATTGTCACCGAACGTTAAGCGTGTGGACCCTACGGGTTCGAGAACTATGTAGACATGACCGAGACACGTCTCGGGTAAATAACCAATAGCGGAACCTGGATGTTCATATTGGCTCCTACATATTCTATGAAGATCTTTATCGGTCAAACCGCATACCAACATACGTTGTTCCCTTTGTCATTGGTATGTTACTTGCACGAGATCCGATCGTCGGTATCTCAATTCATAGTTCAATCTCGTTACCGGCAAGTATCTTTACTCGTTCCGTAATTCACTATCCCGCGACTAACTTATTAGTTGCATTGCTTGCAAGGCTTATAGTGATGTGCATTACTGCTACGTCTTGAGCTTGCGTTGGTTTTTCCCGAAGAGGAAGGGATGATGCAGTAGAGTAGCGTAAGTATTCCCCTCAGTTTTTGAGAACCAAGGTATCAATCCAGTAGGAGCCCACGATCAAGTCCCTCGTACCTGCACAAAGCGATAGCTACTCGCAACCAACACGGTTAGGGGTTGTCAAGCCCTTCACGGTCACTTACGAGAGTGAGATCTGATAGATATAATATTTTTGGTATTAAGATGCAAAGTAAAAAGTAAAAGCAAAGTTAAAGGCAAAGCAAGATTAAAGTAATGGAGATTGATATGATGAGAATAGACCCGGGGGCCATAGGTTTCACTAGTGGTTTCTCTCAAGAGCATAAGTATTCTACGGTGGGTGAACAAATTACTGTTGAGCAATTGACAGAATTGAGCATAGTTATGAGAATATCTAGGCATGATCATGTATATAGGCATCACGTCCGTGACATGTAGATCGAAATGATTCTGCATCTACTACTATTACTCCACTCATCGACCGCTATCCAGCATGCATCTAGAGTATTAAGTTAAAAACAGAGTAACGCCTTAAGCAAGATGACATGATGTAGAGAGATAGATTCAAGCAATATGAAATAAACCCCATCTTGTTATCCTCGATGTCAACGATACAATACGTGCCTTGATGCCCCTTCTGTCACTAGGAAAGGACACCGCAAGATCAAACCCAAAGCTAAGCACTTCTCCCATGGCAAGAACTACCAATCTAGCTGGCCAAACCAAACGGATAATTCGAAGAGACTTGCAAAGATAACCAATCATATATAAAAGAATTCAGAGAAGATTCAAATATTGTTCATAGATAGACTTGATCATAAACCCACAATTCATCGGTCTCAACAAACACACCACAAAAGAAGAAGATTACATCGAATAGATCTCCACAAGAGAGGGGGAGAACTTTGTATTGAGATTCAAAGAGAGAGAAGAAGCCATCTAGCTACTAACTATGGACCTGAAGGTCTTAAGTAAACTACTCACACTTCATCGGAGAGGCTATGATGATGTAGAAGCCCTCCGTGATGACGGCCCTCTTTCGACGGAGCTCCGGAACAGGCCCCAAGATGGGATCTCATGGATACAGAAAGTTGCGGCGGTGGAATTAGGTTTTTGGCTCCTGTTCTGATCGTTTGGGGGTACGTGCGTATATATAGGATGAAGGAGTACGTCGGTGGAGCACCGAGGGGCCCATGAGGCAGGGGGCGCGCCCTGTAGGGGGGGTGCCCCCTACCCTCGTGACCGCCTTCGGTACTTCTTGGAGTAGGGTCCAAGTCTCCTGGGTCTTATCCAAGAAGAAAATCACGTTCCAAAAAGGATTTTTTTGTTTGGACTCCGTTTGATATTCTGTTTCTTCGAAACACTGAAATAGGCAAAAAAACAGCAATTCTGGGCTGGGCCTCCAGTTAATAGGTTAGTCCCAAAAATAATATAAAAGTGGAAAATAAAGCCCAATATAGTCCAAAAACAGTAGATAATATAGCATGGAGCAATCAAAAATTATAGATACGTTGGAGAAGAAGCCACAATTCATTGGTCTCAACAAACACACCGCAAAAAGAAGATTACATCGAATAGATCTCCACAAGAGAGGGGGAGAACTTTGTATTGAGATTCAAAGAGAGAGAAGAAGCCATCTAGCTACTAACTATGGACCCAAAGGTCTTAAGTAAACTACTCACACTTCATCGGAGAGGCTATGATGATGTAGAAGCCCTCCGTGATGACGTCCCTCTTGCGGCGGAGCTCCGGAACAGGCCCCAAGATGAGATCTCGTGGATACATAAAGTTGCGGCGGTGGAATTAGGTTTTTGGCTCCTGTTCTGATCGTTTGGGGGTACGTGTGTATATATAGGAGGAAGAAGTACGCCGGAGGAGCAACGAGGGGCCCATGAGGCAGGGGGCGCGCCCTAGGGGGGGGCGCCCCCCACCCTCATGACCGCCTCTTTTGTTCCTTGGAGCAGGGTCCAAGTCTCCTGGATCACGTTCGGTGAGAAAATCACGTTTCAGAAGATTTTATTCCGTTTGGACTCTGTTTGATATTCCGTTTATCCGAAACACTGAAATAGGCAAAAAACAGCAATTCTGGGCTGGGCCTCCGGTTAATAGGTTAGTCCCAAAAATAATATAAAAGTGGAAAATAAATCCCAATATAGTCCAAAACAGTAGATAATATAGCATGGAGCAATCAAAAATTATAGATACGTTGGAGACGTATCAGGCATCCCCAAGCTTAATTCCTGCTCGTCCTCGAGTAGGTAAATGATAAAAAGAGAATTTTTGATGTGGAGTGCTACTTGGCATAATTTCAATGTAAATCTTCTTAATTGTGGTATGAATATTCAGATTATAAAGATTCAAGACAAAAGTTTAGATTGACATAAAAAATAATAATACTTCAAGCATACTAATAAAGCAATTATGTCTTCTCAAAATAACATGGCCAAAGAAAGTTATCCCTACAAAATCATATAGTCTGGCTATGCTCCATCTTCACCACACAAAGTATTTAAATCATGCACAACCCCAATGACAAGCCAAGCAATTGTTTCATACTCTAACTTTTTCAAAACTTTTTCAATCTTCACGCAATACATGAGCGTGAGCCATGGATATAGCACTATAGGTGGAATAGAATGGTGGTTGTGGAGAAGACAAAAAGGAGAAGATGGTATCACATCAACTAGGCGTATCAACGGGCTATGGAGATGCCCATCAATAGATATCAATGTGAGTGAGTAGGGATTGCCATGCAACGGATGCACTAGAGCTATAAGTATATGAAAGCTCAAAAAGAAACTAAGTGGGTGTGCATCCAACTTGCTTGCTCATGAAGACCTAGGGCAATTTTTTGAGGAAGCCCATCATTGGAATATACAAGCCAAGTTCTATAATGAAAAATTCCCACTAGTATATGAAAGTGATAACATGAGAGACTCTCTACTATGAAGATCATGGTGCTACTTTGAAGCACAAGTGTGGTAAAAGGATAGTAACATTGTCCCTTCTCTCTTTTTCTATCATTTTTTTGTTTGGGCCTTTTCTCCTTTTTTTATGGCCTCTTTTTATTTGGGCTTCTTTGGCCTCTTTTTTATTTATTTTTCATCCGGAGTCTCATCCCGGCTTATGGGGGAATCATAGTATCCATCATTCTTTCCTCACTGGGACAATGCTCTAATAATGATGATCATCGCACTTTTATTTTTCTTATAACTCAACAATTACAACTCGGTACTTAGAACAAAATATGACTCTATGTGAATGCATCCAGCGGTGTACCGGGATATGCAATATGACAATGATGGAGTGTGTCATGAACGGAACGGTGGAAAGTTGCAAGGCAATATATCTCGGAATGGCTATGGAAATGCCATAATAGGTAGGTATGGTGGCTGTTTTGAGGAAGGTATATGGTAGGTGTATGATACCGGCGAAAGGTGCGCGGTATTAGAGAGGCTAGCAAAGGTGGAAGGGTGAGAGTGTGTATAACCCATAGACTCAACATTAGTCATAAAGAACTCATATACTTATTGCAAAAATCTATAAGTTATCAAAGCAAAGTATTACGCGCATGCTCCTAGGGGGATAGATTGGTAGGAAAAGACCATCGCTCGTCCCCGATCGCCACTCATAAGGAAGACAATCAATAAATAAATCATGCTCCGACTTCATCACATAACGGTTCACCATACGTGCATGCTACGGGAATCACAAACCTTAACACAAGTATTCTTTGAATTCACAACTACTCAACTAGCATGACTTTAATATTATCACCTCCATATCTCAAAACAATTAGCATGCTTCAATCTTTTCTTAGTATTCAACACACTCAAAAGAAAGTTTCACAAATCTTGAATACCAAGCATATTATTATTAAGCAAGTTACCATGCTATTAAGAGACTCTCAAAATAATTTAAGTGAAGCATGAGAGACCAATAGTTTCTTTAAAACGAATCCACCACCGTGCTCTAAAAGATCTAAGTGAAGCACATAGAGCAAAACTATAAAGCTCAAAAGATATAAGTGAAGCACATAGAGCAAAACTACTTAGCTCAAAAGATATAAGTGAAGCACATAGAGCAAAATTATAACGCTCAAAAGATATAAGTGAAGCACATAGAGTATTCTATCAAATTTTAATTCATGTATGGCTCTCTCAAAAGGTGTGTACAGCAAGGATTATTGTGGCATACTAAGACACAAAGACACAAATAATACAAGACGCTCCAAGCAAAACACATATCATGTTGGTGAATAAAAATATAGTTCCAAGTAAATTACCGATGGAAGTGGACGAAAGAGGGGATGCCTTCCGGGGCATCCCCAAGCTTTGACTTCTTGGTGTCCTTGGATTATCTTGGGGGTGCCATGGGCATCCCCAAGCTTATGCTCTTGCCACTCCTTGTTCCATGATCCATCAAAAGAATTCATCCAAAACTTGAAAACTTCACAACACAAAACTCAAAATAGAAATCTCGTGAGCTCTGTTAGCTAAAGAAAACAAAAGACCACTTCAAGGTACTGTAATGAACTCATTCTTTATTTATATTGGTGTTGAACCTACTTTATTCCAACTTCTCTATGTATTATAAACTATTTTACTAGCCATAGATTCATCAAAATAAGCAAACAACACACGAAAAACAGAATCTGTCAAAAACAGAACAGTCTGTAGTAATCTGTAGCTAGCGCAAGATCTGGAACCCCAAAAATTCTAAAATAAATTGATTTACGTGAGGAATTTATCTATTAATCATCTCCAAAAATAATTAACTAAATATCACTCTTCAAATAAAAATGACAGCAGTTATCGTGAGCACTAAAGTTTCTGTTTTTTACAGCAAGTTCAACAAGACTTTCCCCAAGTCTTCCCAACGGTTCTACTTGGCACAAACACTAATTAAACACAAAAAAACACAAACAAAACAGAGGATAAATAATTTATTTATTACTAAACAGGAGCAAAAGGCAAGGAATAAAAATAAAATTGGGTTGCCTCCCAACAAGCGCTATCCTTTAACGCCCCTAGCTAGGCATAAAAGTGAGGATAGATCTAGGTATTTCCATCTTTGGTAGGCAATCCATAAGTGGCTCTCATGATAATTTCATATGGTAATTTTATTTTATTTCTTGGAAATTGTTCCATGCCCTTTTTTTAATGGAAGTTGAAATCTAATATTCCCTTCCTTCATATCAATAATCGCACCAACCGTTCTAAGGAAAGGTCTACCAAGAATAATAGGGCAAGAAGGATTGCAATCTATATCAAGAACAATGAAATCTACCGGCACATAATTCCTATTTGCAACAATAATAACATCATTAATCCTTCCCATAGGTTTCTTAATAGTGGAATCCGCAAGATGCAAGTTTAGAGAGCAATCATCATAGTTACGGAAATCTAGTAAATCACACAAAGTCTTGGGAATAGTAGAGACACTAGCACCCAAATCACACAAAGCATAAAACTCATGATATTTAATTTTAATTTTAATAGTTGGTTCCCACTCATCATAGAGTTTTCTAGGGATAGAAACTTTCAACTCAAGTTTTTCTTCACAAGATTGCATCAAGGCATCAACAATATGTTTGGTGAAGGCTTTATTTTGACTATAAGCATGTGGAGAATTTAGCACGGATTGCAACAAGGAAATACAATCAATTAAAGAGCAACTTTCATAATTAAATTCCTTGAAATCCAATATAGTGGGTTTAGCAACATCTAGATTTTTATTTCTTTCAATCCCACTTTCATCAATTTCATCATTAAGATCTAAAAACTCCGAATTTTTAGAACGCCTTCTAGGTAAAGGAAGATCATATTCAGTTTCATCAAGATTCATATTGCAAAATAAAGATTTAATAGAAGACACATCAATAACTTTTAGATCTTCATCTTGATTTTCATAGGTACTAGAAGAACACGCTTTAATAAAGGCATCTTTGGAAGCACGCATCCTAGCGGTTCTTTCCTTACACTCATAAATTGAAATTCTCATGGCTTTTAGAGACTCATTGATATCATGCTTAGGTGGAATAGATCTAAGTTTCAAAGAATCAACATCAAGAGCAATTCTATCAACGTTCCTAGCCAAATCATCAATCTTAAGCAATTTTTCTTTAATCATAGCATTAAAATTCTTTGCGAAGAAATAAATTCTTTAATATTAGATTCAAAATCAGAGGGTATCTTATTATAGTTTCCATAAGAGTTATTGTAGGAATTCCCATAATTATTAGAAGGATTACTAGGATGTGGCCTAGGATTAAAATTCCCTCTATAAGCGTTGTTACCAAAATTATTCCTACCAACAAAATTCACATCCATAGATTCATTGTTATTCTCAATCAAAGTAGACAAAGGCATATCATTAGGATCGGAAGAAACACTCTTAGTAGCAAATAATTTCATAAGTTCATCCATCTTTCCACTCAACACATTAATTTCTTCTATCGCATGCACCTTTTTGTTAGAAGATCTTTCAGTATGCCATTGAGAATAATTAACCATAATATTATCTAGGAGTTTAGTAGCATCTCCTAAAGTGATTTCCATAAAAGTGCCTCCCGCGGCCGAATCTAAAAAATTTCTAGAAGCAAAATTCAATCCGGCATAAACATTTTGTATAATCATCCACAAATTCAAACCATGAGTAGGGCAATTACGTATCACTAATTTCATTCTCTCCCAAGCTTGTGCAACATGTTCATGATCAAGTTGTTTAAAGTTCATAATATCATTTCCAAGAGAGATGATCTTAGCAGGAGGAAAATACTTAGAGATAAAAGCATCTTTGCACTTGTTCCATGAATCAATACTATTCTTAGGCAAAGACGAAAACCAAGCTTTAGCACGATCTCTAAGCGAAAAAGGAAATAGCCTCAATTTAACGACATCATTATTGACATCTTTTTTCTTTTGCATATCACATAAATCAACGAAGCTATTCAAATGAGTAGCGGCATCTTCACTAGGAAGGCCAGCGAATTGATCTTTCATAACAAGATTCAACAAAGCAGTATTAATTTCACAAGATTCAGCATCGGTAAGAGGAGCAATCGGAGTGCTAAGGAAATCATTATTATTGGTATTGGTGAAGTCACACAATTTAGTAGTATCTTGAAACATCGCGACACACACGCAAACTAACACACGAGCAAACAAAAAGCAAACAGGCAAAAAGAGGCAAATAGAGAGGGAGGATAGGGAGAGAGAGAGGGCAAATAAAATGGCAAGGGTAAATTGGGGGGGAGAGGAAAATGAGAGGCAAATGGCAAATAATGTAATGCGAGAGATAGGGATTGTGATGGGTACTTGGTATGTTGACTTTTTGCGTAGACTCCCCGGCAACGGCGCCAGAAATCCTTCTTGCTATGTCTTGAGCTTGCGTTGGTTTTCCCCGAAGAGGAATGGATGATGCAGCAGAGTAGCGTAAGTATTTCCCTCAGTTTTTGAGAACCAAGGTATCAATACAGTAGGAGCCCACGCTCAAGTCCCTCGTACCTGCACAAAGCGATAGCTACTTGCAACCAACGCGATTAGGGGTTGTCAAGCCCTTCACGGTCACTTACGAGAGTGAGATCTGATAGATATAATATTTTTGGTATTTTTGGTATAAAGATGCAAAGTAAAAAAGTAAAAGCAAAGTAAAAAAGCAAAGCAAGATTAAAGTAATGGAGATTGATATGATGAGAATAGACCCGAGGGCCATAGGTTTCACTAGTGGCTTCTCTCAAGAGCATAAGTATTCTACGATGGGTGAACAAATTACTGTTGAGAAATTGACAGAATTGAGCATAGTTATGAGAATATCTAGGCATGATCATGTATATAGGCATCATGTCCGTGACAAGTAGATCGAAACGATTCTACATCTACTACTATTACTCCACTCATCGACCGCTATCCAGCATGCATCTAGAGTATTAAGTTAAAAACAGAGTAACACCTTAAGCAAGATGACATGATGTAGAGAGATAAATTCATGCAATATGAAATAAACCCCATATTGTTATCCTCGATGTCAACGATACAATACGTGCCTTGCTGCCCCTTCTGTCACTGGGTAAGGACACCGCAAGATCGAACCCAAAGCTAAGCACTTCTCCCATGGCAAGAACTACCAATCTAGCTGGCCAAACCAAACAGATAATTCGAAGAGACTTGCAAAGATAACCAATCATACATAAAAGAATTCAGAGAAGATTCAAATATTATTCATAGATAAACTTGATCATAAACCCACAATTCATCGGTCTCAACAAACACACCGCAAAAAGAAGATTACATCGAATAGATCTCCACAAGAGAGGGGGAGAACTTTGTATTGAGATTCAAAGAGAGAGAAGAAGCCATCTAGCTACTAACTATGGACCTGAAGGTCTTAAGTAAACTACTCACACTTCATCGGAGAGGCTATGATGATGTTGAAGCCCTCCGTGATGACGGCCCTCTTTCGACGGAGCTCCGGAACAGGCCCCAAGATGGGATCTCGTGGATACACAAAGTTGCGGCGGTGGAATTAGGTTTTTGGCTCCTGTTCTGATCGTTTGGGGGTACGTGTATATATAGGAGGAAGAAGTACGCCGGAGGAGCAACGAGGGGCCCATGAGGCAGGGGGCGCGCCCTAGGGGGGGGGGGCGCCCCCCCACCCTCGTGACCGCCTCTTTTGTTCCTTGGAGCTGGGTCCAAGTCTCTTGGATCACGTTCGGTGAGAAAATCACGTTCCCAAAGATTTCATTCTGTTTGGACTCTGTTTGATATTCTGTTTATCCGAAACACTGAAATAGGCAAAAAAAACAGCAATTCTGGGCTGGGCCTCCGGTTAATAGGTTAGTCCCAAAAATAATATAATAGTGGAAAATAAAGCCCAATATAGTCCAAAACAGTAGATAATATAGCATGGAGCAATCAAAAATTATCGATACGTTGGAGACGTATCAATTACTGAGAGGGCCCAGAGATACCTCTCCGACAATCGGAGTGACAAATCGTAATCTCGATTTATGCCAACTCAACAAGTACCATTGGAGACACCTGCAGAGTACCTTTATAATAACCCAGTTACGTTGTGATGTTTGGTAGCACACAAAGTGTTCCTTTGGTAATCGGGAGTTGCATAATCTCATAGTCAGAGTGTAACACCCCGGATGTAACTTTCCCAATTTGTACTCCAACTCTTGCCGTTTCCAACGTTAAGTTATTTTATTTTCTCGGATTCGGATCTTTGTCTCCATGTGTTGTTATCATTGTCATGCATCTCATATCATGTCATCATGTGCATTGCATTTGCATACGTGTTCGTCTCATGCATTCGAGCATTCTCCCCGTTGTCCGTTTTGCATTCCGGCGCTTCGTTCTCCTCCGGTGGTCATTCCTACCTTTCTTTCGTGTGTGGGGATTAAACATTCCGGATTGGACCGAGACTTGCCAAGCGGCCTTGGTTTACTACCGGTAGACCGCCTGTCAAGTTTCATATCATTTGGACTTCGTTTGATACTCCAACGGTTAACCGAGGGACCGAAAAGGCCTCGTGTGTGTTGCAGCCCAACACCCCTCCAATTTGGCCCAAAACCCACCTAAGCCTTCTCCATCATCTAGATCGTTTGATCACGATCGCGTGGCCGAAAACCGCACCTCATTTGGACTCTCCTAGCTCCCTCTATGCCTATTTACACACCCCCCTCCGAAAATCCGGATCCCCCCTCATCCAAAACCCAAAATATCGCCTCCGCACCGGCCGGACACGTCCGTCCGGGCCGGACAAAGTCACCGCAGCCAGCCACCGACCGCCACATGGCAGCGTGCCCACATCGCCGCACCGCCACCCGCGCGGGCCCGCCAGGCCCAAGGCCGGCCCCCGAGGGCCCGAGCCGCCGCGCCCCGCCCGCCGCTTCCTTCTCCGACGCCGGCGCCCGAGCCACCTCCGCCGCCGCCGCGGGCTTCGATGCCGGCCGCCGCGAGCCGTGCTCCGCCGCCTCCGCCGCCCCGCCGCCCGGCCCGACCGCGCCGCCATCGCCGGCGAGCGCCGCGGCCACTCCGGCCATCCACCGCCGCCCGGCCGTCTCCCCCTCCTCCGGCTTCGTCCCCGCCGCCGGCTACAGTGCGTGCGCCACCGCCTCGTTTTGCGCATCACTGAAACCCTAGATCTGGAGGTTGATTTTTTCTACTAAGTCCTCGGAATTTTCAGATCCATATGCCCATGTTCATAGCTCCGTAACTTTGCATCTGTAGCTCCGATTCATGCATATAACACATCAAAATGTTCATCTCAGAGAGTACATCATTCCATTCCATTGCATCATTTTCATTTGAGTTCATCTTGATGCCCGAAATGCTGTTAGAAGAGGGCTACTTGAGATATTTGTCAGATCTGCTACTCCATTTAGCTTTTTGTCATTTTTGCCATGATTAATATGTGCCTGATATGCCCATGAGTTCTACATATGTTTTGTTAAGGGTTTTGTGATCTTTCCAGAGGTGCAACCCATGTATTTTTGTGATGTGTGTGGTGACTAGCACAAGCTTGCAAAGTGGTGCACTTGGTAATTCTGATTTCAGGGACTTAGCAATTCCACTAAGTCCTTGATCTGTTTATCTCATGTTGTCATATGTTCATGTTGTTTCCTAGAGATCCGTGCCTCTTTTGAGGATGATCAGTAAGGATGTTTTGTTAATATTGTAGTGCTCTATCCATCCATGTCTTTGTTTGTAATTATGGAGCACCCTAGCTTGAGTCAATCGAGCTCTACTTTTGCTACTTTGTGAATCTGGGCAGATTGTCAACTTGTTTGCAATTTTGCCGATGATGTTGTAGTTGATCCATGCATGCTATGTTATTGTTATTGCCATGTCTAGCTTGAATTTTGTGTATTCTTCATAGATGTATGCTTAGCTTGTCATGACTTGCTCCGTAGTGAGTGCATCGAGCTCGTAAACATGCCTACTTGAGTTATGTTTCAGCATGTGTCAGTTTTCACCAAGTCTGAAAACTGATTATGTTTTTGCTATGTTCACATGCTTGCAATTGTATTTTCTGATCTCTTTTGGCTCAAGGTCACTAAAAGACTTTTGTTAAGATCTTTGATTAGCTCCATGCCATGATTTACTTTGCCATGTTCAGGTCCTGTAGCATGTAGTTTTGTTGCTCCGAAGAGTGCTATCTGATCTGAAATTCCAGACAAGTGTTAATTTCACTAAGTCTGAAATCTGTTTGCCATATGCATTTTTGCCATGTTTGTTTGAACCTGTTAATGGATGAATTGGCCGTAGCTCAGTGCTAGACTTTTCTTAAGAATCTTGTATGAATCCATGCCATGTATTTTGTTGTCATGTTTGGGTGCTGTAGCATGTTCATCTCATTGCATTTAGATGCCTACTTGCTGTAAATCGCAGACCGGTGTCATATTTGAATCGCTTGTCATTTCCAAACCGTAGCTCCGATTCCGGCGTTCTTTATATCGTTTTCAAGCGATTTCATCTCATCTTTCCAGTGGCACCCTTGGATTTCCAAGTTGAGGCCAGGTTCTTGCATTTCCTTGTCACATCTTGCATATGCATCCCGCATCACATCCCGCATAGCATATCGTCTTTGCATCATCTTGTATGATCCTTGCACGTGGTTGATTGTGTCCTTGTTGCTTGTTTGTCTTGTTTGGGTAGAGCCGGGAGACGAGTTCGCTAACGAGGATCCCGTTTAGTTTTCTTTCGAGGATCCAGTCAACTCTGACAACCGTGCAGGCAAGATGATCATACCCTCGAAATCACTACTATCTTTGCTATGCTAGTTTGCTCGCTCTTTTGCTAAGCCAATGCTATGATGCCTACCACTTGCTTTCAAGCCTCCCAAATTGCCATGTCAAACCTCTAACCCACCTTGTCCTAGAAAACCGTTGATTGGCTATGTTACCGCTTTGCTCAGCCCCTCTTATACCGTTGCTAGTTGCAGGTGAAGATTGGAGGCCGTTCCTTGTTGGAACATTTATTTAGTTGTTGGGATATCATTATATTATCTTGTTATCTTAATGCATCTATATACTTGGTGAAGGGTGGAAGGCTCGGCCTCTCGCCTAGTGTTTTGTTCCACTCTTGCCGCCCTAGTTTCCGTCATATCGGTGTTATGTTCCCGGATTTTGCGTTCCTTACGCGGTTGGGTTATAATGGGAACCCCTTGACAGTCCGTTTTGAATAAAACTCCTCCAGCAATGCCCAACCTTGGTTTTACCATTTGCCACCTAGCCTTTTCCCCTGGGTTTCGCGGACTCAAGGGTCATCTTATTTTAAACCCCCTGGGCCAGCGCTCCTCTAAGTGTTGGTCAAACCTAGAGCACCGTGCGGGGCCGTCCCTTGGCAACTTGGGTTACGTTGGCTCCCGTACGCTTAGCTTATCCGGTGTGCCCTGAGAACGAGATATGTGCAGCTCCTATCGGGATTTGTCGGCATAGCGGGTGGTGTTGCTGGACTTGTTTTACCATTGTCGGAGTTGTCTTGAAGAACCGAGATACCGAGTCTGATCGGAACGTCTTGGGAGGAGGTCTATTCCTTCGTTGACCGTGAGAGCTTGTCATGGGCTAAGTTGGGACTCCCCTGCAGGGATTTGAACTTTCGAAAGCCGTGCCCGCGGTTATGGGTAGATGGGAATTTGTTAATGTCCGGTTGTAGATAACTTTAACCTTAACTTAATTAAAATGAATCAACTGAGTGTGTTACCATGATTGCCTCTTCTCGGCGGAGTCCGGGAAATGGACACGGTGTTGGAGTAATTCTTGCGCATGTTGTTCTCTAGTTTCTCGCTCGCACTTTTCCTCCTCTTCTCGCTCTCTTTTGCGAATAAGTTAGCCACCATATTTTTGCTAGTCGCTTGCTGCAGCTCCACATATATTTACCTTGCCTTACCTATAAGATTAAATAGTCTTGATTGCAAGGGTGCGAGATTGCTGAGTCCCTGTGGCTCACAGATTACTATAACACCAGATGCAGGGCCTGATGATTCCGCTCCAGGAGACGCGCTTGAGCTTAAGTGGGAGTTCGACGAAGACTCTCAACGTTACTATGTTTCCTTTCCTGATGATCAGTAGTGGTGCCCAGTTGGGGGTGAACGGGACCGTTGTCGCATGTTGGGTTATCTTTTATTTTGGCGCCGTAGTCAGGCCATGAGTGTTTGGATGATGTAATGTTATTTATGTACTTGATTGACGTGGCGAGTGTAAGCCAACTATGTTATCTCCCCTTTTATTATCATATTTCATGGGATGTTGTGAAGATTGCCTAACTTGCGACATATGCCTTCAATGCGATTATGTCTCTAAGTCGTGCCTCGACACGTGGGAGCTATAGTCGCATCGAGGGTGTTACAAGTTGGTAATCAGAGCCTTCCCTGACCTTAGGAGCCCCATTGCTTGATCGTTTTTAGCGGCTGAGTTGTGTCTAGAAAAATGTTTTGAGTCATTTAGGAATTATATATCGGAGAGTTTAGGAATTCTTTTTACTTCCCAGTCTCCTCATCGCTCTGGTAAGGCATCCTGATGTAGAGTTTTGACTCTTCTCTTCTCAAATTTCACTAAAAAAATTTTAGGATCACGCGGGTATCTTGGAATCGTTCCGATGGTTTTATGATGAGAACATTGTCTTGGTGCCTCCTGTCAGGGGTTTAGTGGAAGAGTCCTGGGGAGTTGAGCTCTGAGGTGTTGTCATCATAATTTTATCGTTGCAGTTCTAGAATACCTGAGTTTAGTACGCCGACATCGAAAATCTCTTTTATGCAGTTCGTTGGTGAGATAACCTCGACGCCACCCAGTACTGGGGCGGGAGTTCGGGAGTATCGCCATAACTTGTATAACGGATGCTTTTCGAAGGTTGAGGTAGATGGTTTCCGAAGTTTTTCTTTGTTATGCGTTGAAGGATGGATACAGTTGGATGTAGGATTTGCTAGTTTGGGTGAGATATTATGCTTCCCCTGTATCCCCAACACCTGATTGCATAACCGGAAAGGTTCGGGAGTTTCATAGGAGGGAATTCTAGTAGCTCTAGTTCTTCTTCCACGGATATTTGGTTTGAGATTGGGATTTCTTACCGATTATTTGTTCTTGATCCGTACCTTGTTGATTTATTTCTCTACCTTAATTCTACATGGCTTCTCAATTTACGGATATGTGACCATTTCAAGAGGAATGCATTCGTTCATTTTGTTCGGATGTGAAGACTATATGTTGCAATTTTCATGCCGTTGGATTCAGCTTCAATATTTGTCTATCTATGTGCTGATGGATGTCAACCTCTTCAGGATGGCTCCTCCAACGCGCATGACTTTGAATACTGATCCGCCACCACCTCCCCCTCCTCCGGAGGCATGGCAAGCTATGATGGCCGCAACCAATGCAAACACACAGTTGATCATGCAAATTCTTCAAGAGCGCAATCAAGGCAACCAAGGGAATCAAGGCAACAATCAGAATCACTTTGCTACACTCAACCAGTTCCTTGCTAACGGGCCAAAGACTTTCAGCAATTGTGTTGAGGCAATCGATGCTGACGATTGGCTTGTGGATCTGTGCAAGCATTTCGAGTGCAGTAACGTCAAGCCTGAGGACTTTGTCAAGTTCGCTTCATTCCAACTCAAAGATCAAGCTGCAGAATGGTTCCAGCAGTGAAAGGACTCCAGAGGTGGACGTGTTATCACTTGGGATGAATTCCATCAAGATTTCCGAGCTCATCATATTCCCCAGAGCGTGGTTGAAAGCAAGCGTGAGGAATTCCGCAACCTGAAGCAAGGCTCTTTGTCTGTCTATGACTACAACAAGTTGTTTCAGAAGCTCGCCCGCTTTGCCAAGCAGGATGTCCCTGATGAGAAGAGCATGATATACCAATTCAGGGGTGGTCTCAAAGAAGAAATTCAGCTAGCTCTTGTTCTCTTCGAGCCCTTGAGGTACGATGAGTTCTACAACATGGCATTGAAGCAAGAGGCTGCTCAGTTGAGGTGTGATGCTTCCAAGAAGCGAGTCAGAGATGCTACTCCTTCTTCCTCTACTCAAGTGGCCAAGCAGCAGAAGTATTGGCTTCCTCCTCCTCCGTTCCGTCAGCCATATCAGCAGAAGAGCAAAGGTGGCAGTGGATCTTCTCACCCACCCAACCCTGGCTTTCAGAACAAGACTTCGTCTCAAGCTCCAAGATCGAGTGCTCCGTATCACCATCCGCTTTCAGAGGTCACGTGCAACAAGTGCCAACAAAAGGGTCACTATGCCAACAAGTGTTTCAACCAGAGGCGTCTTCCTCCTCCTCCTCCTGTCAGATCGGCAAGTACAGCTGTGGTCAAGCGTAACCCCAAGCACGCTAAGGTCAACTTGCTGAATGCAGCTCAGGAAGAGGATTCGTCAGATGTCATCATGGGTAACTTTCCAGTTAACTCTATTCCCGCAAAAGTTCTTTTTGACACGGGTGCATCGCATTATTTCATGTCAAGATCATTTGTTTCCAAGCATGACTTCATTTCACAATTGTTGGGTAAACCTATGGGAGTGGTTTCTCCGGCTAAGTCTATGAGGGCTACTTCAATAGTCCCAGATGTTTCTATCATGATGGGTGATTTCAAGTTTCTGGCTTCTCCAATGGTTCTTGGTAACTCGGATATTGATCTTATTCTCGGGATGGATTGGCTTTCTAAGCACAAGGCACATCTTGATTGTGCTGCCAGGCAGATTCAATTGACTCATTCGTCTAAGGATGTAATTGTCTTTGCTGCTCGGGATGATACCATCCGTCTGTTTTCTCTCAATGAGAAGGGTGAACTGGACACTATCTCGCAAATTCCAGTCATTTGCGAATATCAAGACGTCTTTCAGAAGAGCTTCCAGGAATGCCTCCGCACCGGCCAGTTGAATTTGTTATTGATCTTGAGCCCGGTACGGAACCTGTGTGCAAGCGTCCTTACAAGCTCGGACCTGAAAAGTTGAAGGAGCTGAAGAAGCAACTCGATATTCAAGAGAAAATGGGTCTCATCCGGCCTAGTTCTTCTCCGTGGGGTTGTGGTGTTCTTTTTGTGAAGAAGAAGGATGGAACGGACCGAATTTGTGTTGATTACCGTCCATTGAACAAGAAGACCATCAAGAACAAATACCCACTTCCCAACATCAACGAGCTGTTCGAACAACTCAAAGGTGCCCAAGTATTCTCCAAGCTTGATCTCCGTATGGGCTATCATCAGATTCGAATCCGTGAGCAAGATATTCCCAAGACGGCTTTCAGGACAAGCTATGGTTCATATGAATACACTGTCATGTCTTTTGGCCTCTTCAACGCTCCTCCAACGTTCTCTCGCATGATGAACTTCATCTTCAATGCCTACACCAATGACTTCGTTTTGGTCTATCTCGACGACATTCTGGTTTTCTCGAAGAACAAGGAAGATCATGCCAAGCACTTGCGTTTGGTACTCGATAAGTTGAGGGAACATCAGTTCTACGCCAAGTTCTCCAAGTGTGAATTTTGGCTCAATGAGGTTCTTTATCTTGGTCATATCATCTCTGCCAAGGGCATTGCCGTGAATCCTGAGAAGGTGTCTGCAACTGTGAATTGGGAACCTCCTCAGAACGTGAAGCAACTCCGTAGCTTCCTCGATATCGCAAGCTACTGCCGAAGATTCGTTGAAAACTTTTCTAAGATCGCGAAGCCTCTCTCAAATCTTCTCCAGAAGCACGTCAAGTACGTTTGGTCTCCGGAGTGTGATATTGCTTTCAACACTTTGAAAGATAAATTGATCACTGCTCCAGTTCTCACTCCGCCTGATGAATCCAAGCCGTACGAGGTCTTTTGTGATGCCTCTCTCCAAGGTCTTGGCGCAGTATTGATGCAAGAGAAGAAAGTTGTTGCTTATACCTCTCACCAGTTGAAGCCTAATGAGAAGAACTACCCCACTCATGATCTCGAGTTGGCGGCAGTTGTGCATGCTCTTTTGACTTGGAGACATCTTCTATTGGGAAGAAAAGTGGACATTTTCACTGATCACAAGAGCCTTAAGTACATCTTCACTCAGCCTAATCTAAACCTCAGGCAAACTCGATGGGTCGAAATGATTCAAGAGTATAATCCGAGTATCGAGTATACTCCAGGCAAGGCCAATGTGATTGCTGACGCATTGAGCAGGAAGGCTTACTGCAACAGTCTGATTCTCAAGCCTTATCAACCCGAGCTTTGTGAAGCTTTCCGCAAACTTAATCTGCAAGTTGTTCCTCAAGGTTTCCTCGCCAACCTTCAAGTATCTCCTACCTTGGAAGATCAGATTCTCCAAGCTCAGTTTCTTGATGCTATGGTGAAAAAGGTGAAGATTGGGATTGCCAAGAGTCAGCCCAAGTATAAGTGCTACCGCCTTGATGACAAGGACACTCTCTTCTTCGAGGATCGTATTGTTGTACCCAAAGGGGACCACCGTAAAGTGATCTTGAACGATGCTCACAATTCTCTCCTCTCCATCCACCCTGGGAGCATGAAGATGTATCAGGACCTCAAGCAAGCTTATTGGTGGACTCGAATGAAGCGCGAGATTGCTCAATTCGTGAATGAATGTGATGTCTGCAGAAGAGTGAAGGCAGAACACCAAAGGCCAGCAGGTCTCCTCCAACCTCTTGCCATTCCAGAATGGAAGTTTGACCACATTGAGATGGACTTCGTGACTGGGTTTCCAAAGTCCAAGCGTGGCAATGATGCTATATTCGTTGTCATCGACAAACTCACCAAAGTGGCTCATTTTCTACCTATCAAAGAGTCTATCACTACAGCTCAATTGGCGGAACTCTATACCTCTCGTATTGTCTCTCTGCACGGTATTCCACAAGTGATCTCTTTAGACCGTGGCAGTATCTTTACCTCCAAGTTTTGGGATTCTTTTCAGAAGGCCATGGGCACCAACATCCGCTTCAGCACAGCTTTCCATCCTCAAACTAGTGGTCAAGTGGAGCATGTCAACCAGATTCTTGAAGATATGCTCAGGGCTTGTGTGATCTCCTTCGGCATGAAGTGGGAGGATTGTCTTCCTTATGCTGAATTCTCCTACAACAACAGTTTTCAAGCAAGTTCGGGCAAGGCCCCATTTGAAATTCTGTATGGCAGGAAGTGCCGTACCCCTCTCAACTGGTCTGAAACCGGTGAACGTCAGCTTTTGGGTAATGACTTAATCATAGAGGCAGAGGAAATGTGCAAAGTCATTCGTGATAACCTCAAAGCAGCCCAATCCCGTCAAAAGAGCTACTATGATAGTAAGCACTGTGATTTGGCTCTCGAGATCGGAGATCATGTTTACCTCCGCATCTCTCCTATGAAAGGTACTCGTCGCTTCGGTATCAAAGGGAAGCTTGCCCCTAGATACGTGGGACCTTTCAAGATTGTCAGCAAGAGAGGCGACCTCGCCTATCAACTCGAGCTTCCTTCAAACTTTGCAAATGTTCATGACGTGTTCCATGTCTCTCAGCTTCGAAAGTGCTTCAAGACTCCTGACCGCACCGTCAACTTCGAGGACATTGAGCTCCAAGAAGATCTTTCCTATCGTGAGCACCTAGTTGCTATTCTTGAAGAGACTGAACGCAAGACTCGCAACAAGTCAATCAAATTTCTCAAAGTCAAGTGGTCACACCATTCCGACCGTGAAGCTACATGGGAACGCGAGGATCACCTCCGTTCTGAGTATCCGGCGTTCTTGCAGTCCTAGATCTCGGGACGAGATCCTTTCGTAGTGGAGTGTTGTAACACCCCAGATGTAACTTTCCCAATTTGTACTCCAACTCTTGCCATTTCCGGCGTTAAGTTATTTTATTTTCTCGGATTCGGGTCTTTGTCTCCGTGTGTTGTTATCGTTGTCATGCATCTCATATCATGTCATCATGTGCATTGCATTTGCATACGTGTTCGTCTCATGCATTCGAGCATTCTCCCTGTTGTCCGTTTTGCATTCCGGCGCTTCGTTCTCCTCCGGTGGTCATTCCTACCTTTCTTTCATGTGTGGGGATTAAACATTCCAGATTGGACCGAGACTTGCCAAGCGGCCTTGGTTTACTACCGGTAGACCGCCTGTCAAGTTTCGTATCATTTGAACTTCGTTTGATACTCCAACGGTTAACCGAGGGACCGAAAAGGCCTCGTGTGTGTTGCAGCCCAACACCCCTCCAATTTGGCCCAAAACCCACCTAAGCCTTCTCCATCATCTAGATCGTTCGATCATGATCGCGTGGCCGAAAACCACACCTCATTTGGACTCTCCTAGCTCCCTCTATGCCTATTTAAACACCCCCTCCGAAAATCCGGATCCCCCCTCGTCCAAAACCCTAAATATCGCCTCCGCGCCGGCCGGACACGTCCGTCCGGGCCAGACAAAGTCGCCGCAGCCAGCCACCGACCGCCACGTGGCAGTGTGCCCACATCGCCGCACCGCCACCCGCGCGGGCCCGCCAGGCCCAAGGCCGGCCCCGAGGGCCCGAGCCGCCGCGCCCCGCCCGCCGCTTCCTTCTCCGACGCCGGCTCCCGAGCCACCTCCGCCGCTGCCGCGGGCTTCGACGCCGGCCGCCGCGAGCCGCGCTCCGCCGCCCCGCCGCCCGGCCCGATCGTGCCGCCATCGCCGGCGAGCGCCGCGGCCACTCCGGCTATCCACCGCCGCCCGGCCGTCTCCCCCTCCTCCGGCTTCGTTCCCGCCGCCGGCTACAGTGCGTGCGCCGCCGCCTCGTTTTGCGTGCCACCGAAACCCTAAATCCGGAGGTTGATTTTTTCTACTAAGTCCTCGGAATTTTCAGATCCATATGCCCATGTTCATAGCTCCGTAACTTTGCTTCCGTAGCTCCAATTCATGCATATAGCATATCAAAATGTTCACCTCAGAGAGTACATCATTTCATTCCATTGCATCATTTTCATTTGAGTTCATCTTGATGCCCGAAATGCTGTTAGAAGAGGGCTACTTGAGATATTTGTCAGATCTGCTACTCCATTTAGTTTTGTCATTTTTGCCATGATTAATATGTGCCTGATATGCCCATGAGTTCTACATATGTTTTGTTAAGGGTTTTGTCATCTTTCCAGAGGTGCAACCCATGTATTTTTGTGATGTGTGTGGTGACTAGCACAAGCTTGCAAAGTGGTGCACTTGGTAATTCTGATTTCAGGGACTTAGCAATTCCACTAAGTCCTTGATCTGTTTATCTCATGTTGTCATATGTTCATGTTGTTTCCTAGATATCCGTGCCTCTTTTGAGGATGATTAGTAAGGATGTTTTGTTAATATTGTAGTGATCTATCCATCCATGTCTTTGTTTGCAATTATGGAGCACCCTAGCTTGAGTCAATCGAGCTCTACTTTTGCTACTTTGTGAATCTGGGCAGATTGTCAACTTGTTTGCAATTTTGCCGATGATGTTGTAGTTGATCCGTGCATGCTATGTTATTGTTATTGCCATGTCTAGCTTGAATTTTGTGTATTCTTGATAGATGTATGCTTAGCTTGTCATGACTTGCTCTGTAGTGAGTGCATCGAGCTCGTAAACATGCCTACTTGAGTTATGTTTCAGCATGTGTCAGTTTTTACCAAGTCTGAAAACTGATTATGTTTTTGCTATGTTCACATGCTTGCAATTGTATTTTCTGATCTCTTTTGGCTCAAGGTCACTAAGGGACTTTTGTTAAGCTATTTGAGTAGCTCCAGGACATGCTTTACTTTTCCATGTTCAGGTCCTGTAGCATGTAGTTTTGTTGCTCCGAAGAGTGCTATCTGCGAAGAGTGCTATCTGATCTGTTTGCCATATGCATTTTTGCCATGTTTGTTTGAACCTGTTAATGGATGAATTGGCCGTAGCTCAGTGCTAGACTTTTCTTAAGAATCTTGTATGCATCCATGCCATGTATTTTGTTTTCATGTTTGGGTGCTGTAGCATGTTCATCTCATTGCATTTAGATGCCTACTTGCTGTAAATCGCAGACCGGTGTCATATTTGAATCGCTTGTCATTTCCAAACCGTAGCTCCGATTCCGGCGTTCTTTATATCGTTTTCAAGCAATTTCATCTCATCTTTCCAGTGGCACCCTTGGATTTCCAGGTTGAGGCCAGGTTCTTGCATTTCCTTGTCACATCTTGCATATGCATCCCGCATCGCATCCCGCATAGCATATCGTCTTCGCATCATCTTGTATGATCCTTGCACGTGGTTGATTGTGTCCTTGTTGCTTGTTTGTCTTGTTTGGGTAGAGCCGAGAGATGAGTTCGCTAACGAGGATCCTGTTGAGTTTTCTTTCGAGGATCCAGTCAACTCTGACAACCGTGCAGGCAAGATGATCATACCCTCGAAATCACTACTATCTTTGCTATGCTAGTTTGCTCGCTCTTTTGCTATGCCAATGCTACGATGCCTACCACTTGCTTTCAAGCCTCCCAAATTTCCATGTCAAACCTCTAACCCACCTTGTCCTAGCAAACCGTTGATTGGCTATGTTACCGCTTTGCTCAGCCCCTCTTATACCGTTGCTAGTTGCAGGTGAAGATTGGAGGCCGTTCCTTGTTGGAACATTTATTTACTTGTTGGGATATCATTATATTATCTTGTTATCTTAATGCATCTATATACTTGGTGAAGGGTGGAAGGCTCGGCCTCTCGCCTAGTGTTTTGTTCCACTCTTTCCGCCCTAGTTTCCGTCATATCGGTGTTATGTTCCCGGATTTTGCGTTCCTTACGCGGTTGGGTTATAATGGGAACCCCTTGACAGTCCGTTTTGAATAAAACTCCTCCAGCAATGCCCAACCTTGGTTTTACCATTTGCCACCTAGCCTTTTCCCTTGGGTTTCGCGGACTCAAGGGTCATCTTATTTTAAACCCCCCTGGGCCAGCGCTCCTCTGAGTGTTGGTCCAACCTAGAGCACCATGCGGGGCCGTCCCTTGGCAACTTGGCTTACGTTGGCTCCCATACGCTTAGCTTATCCGGTGTGCCCTGAGAACAAGATATGTGCAGCTCCTATCGGGATTTGTCGGCACAGTGGGTGGTGTTGCTGGACTTGTTTTACCATTGTCGGAGTTGTCTTGAAGAACCGAGATACCGAGTCTGATCGGAACGTCTTGGGAGGAGGTCTATTCCTTCGTTGACCGTGAGAGCTTGTCATGGGCTAAGTTGGGACCCCCCTGCAGGGATTTGAACTTTCGAAAGCCGTGCCCGCGGTTATGGGCAGATGGGAATTTGTTAATGTCCGGTTGTAGATAACTTTAACCTTAACTTAATTAAAATGAATCAACTGAGTGTGTTACCGTGATGGCCTCTTCTCGGCGGAGTCCGGGAAGTGGACACGGTGTTGGAGTAATGCTTGCGCAGGTTGTTCTCTAGTTTCTCGCTCGCACTTTGCCTCCTCTTCTCGCTCTCTTTTGCGAATAAGTTAGCCACCATATTTTTGCTAGTCGCTTGCTGCAGCTCCACATATATTTACCTTGCCTTACCTATAAGCTTAAATAGTCTTGATCGTGAGGGTGCGAGATTGCTGAGTCCCTGTGGCTCACAGATTACTAACACCAGATGCAGGGCCTGATGATTCCGCTCCAGGAGACGCGCTTGAGCTCAAGTGGGAGTTCGACGAAGACTCTCAACATTACTATGTTTCCTTTCCTGATGATCAGTAGTGGTGCCCAGTTGGGGGTGAATGGGACCGTTGTCGCATGTTGGGTTATCTTTTATTTTGGCGCCGTAGTCGGGCCATGAGTGTTTGGATGATGTAATGTTATTTATGTACTTGATTGACGTGGCGAGTGTAAGCCAACTATGTTATCTCCCCTTTTATTATCATATTTCATGGGATGTTGTGAAGATTGCCTAACTTGCGACATATGCCTTCAATGCGATTATGTCTCTAAGTCGTGCCTCGACACGTGGGAGCTATAGTCGCATCGAGGGTGTTACACAGAGGAACATGTATAAGTCATGAAGAAAGCTGTAGCAACAAACTAAACGATCATCATGCTAAGCTAACGGGATGGTTCAAGTCAATAACATCACTCTCTAATGATGTGATCCCGTTAATCAAATGACAACTCATATCTATGGCTAGGAAACTTAAACCATCTTTGATTCAATGAGCTAGTCAAGTAGAGGCATACTAGTGACACTCTTGTTTTTCTATGTATTCACACATGTATTAAGTTTTCGGTTAATACAATTCTAGCATGAATAATAAACATTTACCATGATATAAGGAAATAAATAATAACTTTATTATTGCCTCTAGGGCATACTTCCTTCAGTAAGAGGAACATTTTCTTCACATACTTGCTCTGCATAATAAAGGCCTTACCGCCATGATTTTTCTGGCCTCCTGGATTTCCTGGAGGGCGCTCTAAGCTTCAACCCGGGCATCGTGTGTGCTTTGGCAGGCCTTGGCAAGTTCGGAATCTTGATCCTCAATATTGCGCTCCAAGGACTCGCATTTCTTCACGGCGTCATGGAGTTCCTGCTGGACCTCACCAACCCTGGCCTTGTGTTTCTCGTGATCGGCTTGTTCCTTTGCCGCTCTCTCCTGGGCTTCGGTCAGCACCTTCTTGAGGGTCTCCACCTCGGTCACCGCTCCGACAAAATATTATGGCACTATGGTTAACACAAATCATTCATCCTTTCTGAATCTACACAAGGTCATTGCATACCTTGATGGTCTTCCAGCTGTTTTTTCACGCGGCCGAGCTCTTCCTCGGTCCGCTCCAGACTCTGCTTCAGTCCGGAGACCTCAGCAGCATGAGAGGTCGCAGCCAGCAAAGACGCCTGCTTGTTCACATAGACACGTATGGTTAGTCTCCTGCGAAAATTAAGTTGGTCCTCTGTCCGGCTTTTCTTTTCGAACACCGGACAGTGTCTCAGGGGCTACTGTCTATACTATGACATTCCTTTTGCATAAATTGCGTTTTCATACCTCAAAGCCTGTTAGAAGGCTTGTGCAGGCTTCGGTCAGTCCGCTCTTTGCGGACTGAATCCTCTCAACCACCGTACCCATGAGGGTACGGTGTTCCTCAACAATGGAAGTGTTTCGCAATGCTTCCAGTAGAGTATCCGGTGCCTCTGGATGGACAGAGGTCACCGGTGGAATCGATGCACCTCCTTCTTTCGAAGGAGGCTGCTTGCCGGATTCCGGAGCCGTATAGGTCTCCAGAATTGTATTCGGCTAGGGGCCGGATTGGATATGGCCCCCATCGCCAGTCTCCATGGGGATTTGCTCCCCCAGGGTTCACCCTCTGGCGCCACCCTGACGGCCTCCCGCGTCTCTCCCTGGCCTGGGGAGGTCTTTTCGGACAGCACCTGGTGTCATCCATGGCCTTGGGAAAAGAGGCCGCCGGAAGGGACCCACTGTCCATCACCTTCGGATCTAGCGAATTCCCCGAAGATGAGGATCGCTGGAGGTCGGAACGAGTCGGACTGCAGCGCATGACTCAACATGTTAAAACCATGAAGTAAAGGAGCTAGATATGTGTGTGCGTCTTTGAGTACTTACGATTCAGCCAGGGGCTTATCCCAGGGGCGCCACTCGGAGCTGCTATCGATGTCCCACGCGGAGTTGTCCGCGAGGGAAACCTTCCCCTTATTGGACGCCTCTGCCTCTAGATGCATGAAGGCCGCCCTTTTCTTCCTTCCCCCCTTTGGGGGAGATTTGCTTTCCTCCTCCTCGTCGTCGTCCTCGGTGTGGGAGGAGTGGGTCTCGGCGTCTTCGGACATCACGTCCGAAGTGCCCTTACGGCGAAGACCACTCCTAGTCTCCTTGGCCTTCTTCTTGGCCTTCTTCTCCGACGCTTGGTAGGGCACCGGGACCAGCATCTTCGTCAGAAGAGGGGTTGCTGGGTCTTCGGGCAGCAGAGCCGGACACTGGATTCGCTCCGCCTTCTTTGTCCAGCCCTGAAAAAATAAATGGGGAAGCTTAGGCGTCTCCCTTGAGTATGCAAGTAAAGGATACACCTTGAAATATGAAAGACTCACCGAACTAGCGGGATGGGCCAGGTCGTGCCTGCGGTCCTTGGTCGTTGCCGACCATGTCTTGTTTTCCTTAAAGAGCACCATCCATATGTCTTCGTGCGGAGTGCCGAAGAACTGTTGCAAGGTCTAGTGCTTGGCTGGATCAAACTCCCACAAATGGCAAGTCCGGCTTTGGCACAGAAGGATCCGGCGAGCAAGCATCACCTGGATAACATTGACAAGCTTGATGTTCTTGTCCACCATGCTCCCGATGTGCGTCTGAAGCGTTGTCAGCTCGTCCCACGAAGACCACTCCAGGCCCTTCTCTAGCCAGGAGGTGAGCCGCATCGGGGCGCTTGATACGTCTCCAATGTATCTATAATTTTTGATTGCTCCATGCTATATTATCTACTATTTTAGGCAATATTGGGCTTTATTATCCACTTTTATATTATTTTTGGGACTAACCTATTAACCGGAGGCCCAGCCCAGATTTGTTGTTTTATGCCTATTTCAGTGTTTCGAAGAAAAGGAATATCAGACGGAGTCGAAATGAAACAAAATCAACTGGAGAAGTTATTTTTGGAAGGAAACACACCTGATGGACTTGGACCCCACGTCAGAAGATACGGGAGCTGCCCACGAGGGTGGGGGGCACGCCCACCCCCCTAGGGCGCGCCCCTGCCTCATGGGGCCCCCGTGGCTCCCCTGACGTGCTTCTTCTGCCTATATAACTCCATATACCCTAAAACTTCCAGAGCACAATAGACCGGGAGTTCCGCCGCCAGAAGCTTCCGTAGCCACCGAAAACCAATCTAGACCCGTTCCGGCACCCTGCCGGAGGGGGCAATCTCTCTCCGGTGGCCATCTTCATCATCCCGGTGCTCTCCATGACAAGGAGGGAGTAGTTCTCCCTCGGGGCTGAGGGTATGTACCAGTAGCTATGTGTTTGATCTCTCTCTCTCTCTCTCGTGTTCTTGAGATGATACGATCTTGATGTATCGCGAGCTTTGCTATTATATTTGGATCCTATGATGTTTCTTCCTCCCTCTACTCTCTTGTAATGAATTGAGTTTCCCCTTTGAAGTTATCTTATCGGATTGAGTCTTTAAAGATTTGAGAACACTTGATGTATGTCTTGTCGTGGATATCTGTGGTGACAAAGGGATATCATGTGATTCACTTGATGTATGTTTTGGTGATCAACTTGCGGGTTCCGCCCATGAACCTATGCATAGGGGTTGGCACACGTTTTCATCGTGATTCTCCGGTAGAACTTTGGGGCACTCTTTGAGGTCCTTTGTGTTGGTTGAATAGATGAATCTGAGATTGTGTGATGCATATCGTATAATCATACCCACGGATACTTGAGGTGACATTGGAGTATCTAGGTGACATTAGGGTTTTGGTTGATTTGTGTCTTAAGGTGTTATTCTAGTACGAACTCTAGGGTTGTTTGTGATACTTATAGGAATAGCCCAACGGATTGATTGGAAAGAATAACTTTGAGGTGGTTTCATACCCTACCATAATCTCTTCGTTCGTTCTCCGCTATTAGTGACTTTGGAGTGACTCTTTGTTGCATGTTGAGGGATAGTTATGTGATCCAATTATGATATTATTGTTGAGGGAACTTACACTAGCAAAAGTATGAACCCTAGGCCTTATTTCCTATCATTGCAATACCGTTTACACTCACTTTTATCACTTGCTACCTTGCTGTTTTTATTATTTCAGATTACAAAAACTATTATCTACTATCCATATTGCACTTGTATCACCATCTCTTCGCCGAACTAGTGCACCTATACAATTTACCATTGTATTGGGTGTGTTGGGGACACAAGAGACTCTTTGTTATTTGGTTGCAGGGTTGCTTGAGAGAGACCATCTTCATCCTACGCCTCCTATGGATTGATAAACCTTAGGTCATCCACTTGAGGGAAATTTGCTACTGTCCTACAAACCTCTGCACTTGGAGGCCCAACAATGTCTACAAGAAGAAGGTTGTGTAGTAGACATCAAGCTCTTTTCTGGTGCTGTTGCCGGGGAGGTTAGCGCTTGAAGGTATATCTTTAGATCTTGCAATCGAGTCTTTTAGTTTCTTGTTTTATCACTAGTTTAGTTTATAAAAGAAAACTATAAAAAATGGAATTGAGTTTGTCTCATACGCTTCACCTTTTTAATATCTTTCGTGAGTATGATGGAAAGGATAATTGTGATCAGGTTCTAGAAGAAGAAATCTATAAAATGTTTGGTACTAAGTATTTGAATGATGAGCATGATTGCAATGTTGTTAGTATGAATTCCTTGAATATCCATGATGCTAATGATATGCAAAGCCACAAGCTTGGGGAAGCTATGTTGGATGAAGATGATATTTTTTGCGCCCCAAGTTTTGATGAGCAAATTTATTATGATGAAAGCATGCCTCCTATCTATGATGATTATTGTGATGACACGTATGCTTTAAAGAATAATTATAACCATGAAACTTGTCATCTTGATCTTAATTTTCAATCACATGATAGTTATTTTGTTGAGTTTGCTCCCACTATTATTCATGAGAAGAATTTTGCTTATGTGGAGAGTAATAAATTTTCTATGCTTGTAGATCATGAAAAGAATGCTTTAGGTGCTGGTTATATTGTTGAATTCATTCATGATGCTACTGAAAATTATTATGAGGGAGGAACACATGCTTGTAGGAATTGCAATAATATCAAGTTTCCTCTCTATGTGCTTAAAATTTTGAAGTTATGCTTGTTTTGCTCTCCTATGCTAGTTGATTATTGTTCCCATAAGTTATTTGCTCACAAAATACCTATGCATAGGAAGTATGTTAGACTTAAATGTGCTAGTCATATTCTTTATGATTCTCTCTTTATATTACAATTCTTATCTTTTATGTGAGCATCGTTGAAATCATCATGCCTAGCTAGGGGCGTTAAACGATAGCACTTGTTGGGAGGCAACCCAATATTATTTTTGTTCCTTGCTTTTTGCTCCTGTTTAGTAATAAATATTTCATCTAGCCTCTTTTTAGATGTGGTTTTATGCTTTTAATTAGTGTTTGTTCCAAGTAGAACCTTTGGGAAGACTTGGGGAAAGTCTTGTTGATCATGCTGTCAAAAACAGAAACTTTAGCGCTCACGAGAAGTACTGCAATTTTTATTTGGAGAATGATATTTAGTTAATTCTTTTTGAAGATGATTAATAGATAAATTCCTCAGGTCCAGAAATTTATTTGAGAATTTTATGAGTTCCAGAAGTATACGTTTGATCCAGATTACTACAGACTGTTCTGTTTTTGACAGATTCTGTTTTTCATGTGTTATTTACTTATTTTGATGAATCTATGGCTAGTAAAAGAGTTTATAAACCATAGAGAAGTTGGAATACAGTAGGTTTAACACCAATATAAATAAATAATGAGTTCATTACATTACCTTGAAGTAGTGTTTTGTTTTCTTTCGCTAACGGAGTTTACGAGTTTTCTGTTAAGTTTTGTGTTGTGAAGTTTTCAAGTTTTGGGTAAAGATTCGATGGACTATGGAATAAGGAGTGGAAAGAGCCTAAGATTGGGGATGCCCAAGGCACCCCAAGGTAATATTCAAGGACAACCAAGAGCCTAAGCTTGGGGATGCCCCTGAAGGCATCCCCTCTTTCGTCTACTTCTATCGGTAACTTTACTTGGAGCTATATTTTTATTCACCACATGATATGTGTTTTGCTTGGAGCGTCAATTTATTTTGTTAGGATTTGCTTTCTGTTATTTAGAACAATGTTTTGCATCTTTTATTCAAATAAAAGTGGCATTGATAGTCTTTACTATGCCTATGTTGCAAGTCTTCATGTTGCTGTTTGAAAACAGAAAGTTTACCGCTGTTGCAATAATTCCCTAGAAAATTCAGAATGTGATAAAATGTTGAAACATTTTTCATATTAATCTCTGATAAATTTAATACACCGGGAATTTTCTTTCATAATTTTTGGAGCTAGGGAAGTATGGATGTTGCAGCATTCTTTACAGACTATCCTGTTTAGGCAGATTGCTGTTATGTTTGCATTGTTTGCATATGTTTGCTTCTTTAATGATTCTATTTGAGGATAGGACTATTAAATATGCAGAGGCATTTAGTATGAAATGTTGAATAATAATTTTAGTGATTTACCACAGTAGAGTATGATAAGGTTTTGGGAACGGTTTATACTAACTTATCTCACGAGTCCTTGTTGAGTTTTGTGTGGATGAAGCTTTTGAGATTTAGGGAGACTGTGATATGAGAGGAATTAAGGAGACACAAAAGCTCAAGCTTGGGGATGCCCAAGGCACCCCAAGATAATATTTCAAGAAGTCTCAAGTGTCTAAGCTTGGGGATGCCCCGGTTGGCATCCCACCTTTCTTCTTCAACAACTATCGGTTAGTATCGGTTGATCCTAAGTTTTTGCTTCTTCACATGATGTTTGTCATTCTTAGAATGTCATTTTATTTTTCTTTTCTTTCTGTTTGAATAGAATACCAAGATCTGAAATTATTAAATGTTAGAGAGTCTTCACATAGTTGCATAATTATTCGACTACTCATTGATCTTCACTTATATCTTTCGGAGTAGTTTGTCATTTGCTCTAGTGCTTCACTTATATCTTTTAGAGCATGGTGGTAGTTTTATTTTGAAGAAATAGATGAACTCTCATGCTTCACTTAGATTATTTTGAGAGTCTTAAATAGCATGGTAATTTGCTTAAAATCCTAATATGCTAGGTATTCAAGAATAATAAAATTCTCTTATGAGTGTGTTGAATACTATGAGAAGTTTGATACTTGATAATTGTTTTGAGATATGGAGATGGTGATATTAGAGTCATGCTAGTTGAATAGTTGTGAATTTGAGAAATACTTGTGTTGAAGCCTGTAATTCCCGTAGCATGCACGTATGGTGAACCGTTATGTGATGAAGTCGGAGCATGATTTATTTACTGATTGTCTTCCTTATGAGTGGCGGTCGGGGACGAGCGATGGTCTTTTCCTACCAATCTATCCCCCTAGGAGCATGCGCGTAATACTTTGTTTCTATAACTCATAGATTTTTGCAATAAGTATGTGAGTTCTTTACGACTAATTTTGAGTCCATGGATTATACGCACTCTCACCCTTCCACCATTGCTAGCCTCTCTAGTACCGCGCACCTTTCGCCGGTACCATAAACCCACCATATACCTTCCTCAAAACAGCCACCATACCTACCTATTATGGCATTTCCATAGCCATTCCGAGATATATTGCCATGCAACTTTCCACCGTTCCGTTATTATGACACACTCCATCATTGTCATATTGCTTGCATGATCATGTAGTTGACATTGTATTTGTGGCAAAGCCACCATTCATAATTCTTCCATACATGTCACTCATGCATCATTGCACATCCCGGTACACCGCCGGAGGCATTCATATAGAGTCATATCTTGTTCTAAGTATCGAGTTGTAATTCTTGAGTTGTAAGTAAATAAAAGTGTGATGATCATCATTATTAGAGCATTGTCCCATTGAGGAAAGAATGATGGAGACTATGATTCCCCCACAAGTCGGGATGAGACTCCGGACAAAAAAAAAGAAAAAGAGAAATGCCATAAAAAAGAGAAGGCCCAAAAAAAGAGAAAGGCCATAAAAAAGAGAAGGCCCAAAAAAATGAGAGAAAAAGAGAGAAGGGACAATGTTACTATCCTTTTACCACACTTGTGCTTCAAAGTAGCACCATGATCTTCATGATAGAGAGTCTCCTATGTTGTCACTTTCATATACTAGTGGGAATCTTTCATTATAGAACTTGGCTTGTATATTCCAATGATGGGCTTCCTCAAAATGCCCTAGGTCTTCGTGAGCAAGCGAGTTGGATGCACACCCACTAGTTTCTTTTGTTGAGCTTTCATATACTTATAGCTCTAGTGCATCCGTTGCATGGCAATCCCTACTCACTCACATTGATATCTATTGATGGGCATCTCCATAGCCCGTTGATACGCCTAGTCGATGTGAGACTATCTTCTCCCTTTTTGTCTTCTCCACAACCACCATTCTATTCCACCTATAGTGCTATGTCCATGGCTCACGCTCATGTATTGCGTGAAGATTGAAAAAGTTTGAGAACGTCAAACGTATGAAACAATTGCTTGGCTTGTCATCGGGGCTGTGCATGATTTAAATACTTTGTGTGGTGAAGATAGAGCATAGCCAGACTATATGATTTTGTAGGTATAACTTTCTTTGGCCATGATATTTTGATAAGTCATAATTGCTTTATTAGTATGCTTGAAGTATTACTATTTTTTATGTCAATATGAACTTTTGTCTTGAATCTTATGGATCTGAATATTCATATCACAAGTAAGAAGAATTACATTGAAATTATGCCAACTAGCATTCCACATCAAAAATTATCTTTTTTTATCATTTACCTACTCGAGGATGAGCAGGAATTAAGCTTGGGGATGCTTGATACGTCTCCAACGTATCTATAATTTTTGATTGCTCCATGCTATATTATCTACTATTTTAGGCAATATTGGACTTTATTATCCACTTTTATATTATTTTTGGGACTAACCTATTAACCGGAGGCCCAGCCCAGATTTGCTGTTTTATGCCTATTTCAGTGTTTCGAAGAAAAGGAATATCAGACGGAGTCGAAACGGAACGAAATCAACTGGAGAAGTTATTTTTGGAAGTAAACACACCTGATGGACTTGGACCCCACGTCAGAAGATACGGGAGCTGCCCACGAGGGTGGGGGCGCGCCCACCCCCCTAGGGCACGCCCCCTGCCTCGTGGGGCCCCCATGGCTCCCCTGACGTGCTTCTTCTGCCTATATAACTCCATATACCCTCAAACTTCCAGAGCACAATAGATCGGGAGTTCCGCCGCCAGAAGCTTCCGTAGCCACCGAAAACCAATCTAGACCCGTTCCGGCACCCTGCCGGAGGGGGTAATCTCTCTCCGGTGGCCATCTTCATCATCCCGGTGCTCTCCATGACAAGGAGGGAGTAGTTCTCCCTCGGGGCTGAGGGTATGTACCAGTAGCTATGTGTTTGATCTCTCTCTCTCTCTCTCTCGTGTTCTTGAGATGATACGATCTTGATGTATCGCGAGCTTTGCTATTATATTTGGATCCTATGATGTTTCTTCCTCCCTCTACTCTCTTGTAATGAATTGAGTTTCCCCTTTGAAGTTATCTTATCGGATTGAGTCTTTAAAGATTTGAGAACACTTGATGTATGTCTTGCCGTGGATATCTGTGGTGACAATGGGATATCACGTGATTCACTTGATGTATGTTTTGGTGATTAACTTGCGGGTTCCACCCATGAACCTATGCATAGGGGTTGGCACACGTTTTCTTCGTGATTCTCCGGTAGAACTTTCGGGCACTCTTTGAGGTCCTTTGTGTTGGTTGAATAGATGAATCTGAGATTGTGTGATGCATATCGTATAATCATACCCACGGATACTTGAGGTGACATTGGAGTATCTAGGTGACATTAGGGTTTTGGTTGATTTGTGTCTTAAGGTGTTATTCTAGTACGAACTCTAGGGCTGTTTGTGACACTTATAGGAATAGCCCAACGGATTGATTGGAAAGAATAACTTTGAGGTGGTTTCGTACCCTACCATAATCTCTTCGTTCGTTCTCCGCTATTAGTGACTTTGGAGTGACTCTTTGTTGCATCTTGAGGGATAGTTATGTGATCCAATTATGATATTATTGTTGAGGGAACTTACACTAGCGAAAGTATGAACCCTAGGCCTTATTTCCTATCATTGCAATACCGTTTACACTCACTTTTATCACTTGCTACCTTGCTGTTTTTATTATTTCAGATTACAAAAACTATTATCTACTATCCATATTGCACTTGGATCACCATCTCTTCGCCGAACTAGTGCACCTATACAATTTACCATTGTATTGGGTGTGTTGGGGACACAAGAGACTCTTTGTTATTTGGTTGCAGGGTTGCTTGAGAGAGACCATCTTCATCCTACGCCTCCTACGGATTGATAAACCTTAGGTCATCCACTTGAGGGAAATTTGCTACTGTCCTACAAACCTCTGCACTTGGAGGCCCAACAACATCTACAAGAAGAAGGTTGTGTAGTAGACATCAGCGCCTGACTGGAATTTGGCAGCCACGGCCCAGGTGGCGTCGCGAGGCTCTGTGACATAGAACCATTGTTGTTGCCACCCTTTGACGGTCTCCATGAAGGTACCTTTGGGACATGAGACGTTGGGCATCTTGCTCACCATGGCGCCTCCGCATTCTGCATGTTGACCACCCACCACCTTCGGCTTCACATTGAAGATCTTTAACCACAATCCAAAGTGTGGTGGGATGCGGAGGAAGGCCTCACACACGACAATGAATGCTGATATGTTGGGGGCCAGATCATGGAAATCCAGCCCGTAGTAGAACATGATTCCATGGACGAATGGGTGGAGAGGGAATCCCAATCCGCAGACGAAGTGGGGGATGAATACCACCCTCTCATGGGGCTCCTGGGTGGGGATGATTTTCCCCTTTGCTGGAAGCCGGTGGGCGATTTCCTTGGCTAAGTACCTGGCCTCCCGGAGCTTGGTAATGTCCTTCTCCCTGACGGAGGAAACCATCCACTTGCCCTGCACTCCAGATCCGGACATGGCTGGAGTGCCTTTTTTTGAGGTGGAAAGGATGGAAGCTTGAGCGCTGGAGCTCGAGAATGGATGGGCAGAGAGGAAGAGGGCGTGGGTGAAAAGGTGAGATCCTTATCCCTTTATAAAGGCTGCGAATATCAAGCGCCTCCCCACTCGCCTTAAAACTCGCCTATTCCACAAGGGTCGTGCAGATAGCGCGGTTGGATTACCCATGCCCGTATTGATGAGAATCCCGCAATAAGGGGACACGATCTCTGCTTCGACAAGACGTGCCAATAAAACCGCATCTTGAAACATGGAGCGGGAGGCTAAAAAACGGTTCGAAATAATGACCAGGCAGTGACATAATGTCACGATACAAAAGTTGTCAGTGGATTGGACTCATAAAATATTATGTTCTCTGCGGTTGTGTGTGGTATTTGATATGTAGAGCCGGACACGTTGTCTGTGTCCGAAAGCTGCTTTGGAGTGTTCGAAGGAGGAACCCGCCTTGCAATGCCGAAGACAGTCTACCACCGGACATATAGTCATTGAAGCCTGGTTCAGGGGCTACTGAGGGAGTCCTAGATTAAGGGGTCCTCGGACGACCGGACTATGTAACATGGAACGAACTAATGGGCTACGAAGTTACAAGACAGAAGACTTCTTCCCATGTCTGGATGGGACTCTCCTTTGCATGGATGGCAAGCTTGGCGTTCGGATATGTAGATTCCTTCCTTTGTAAACCGACTCTGTACAACCCTAGGCCCCTCCAGTGTATATATAAACCGGAGGGTTTAGTCTGTAGAGGCAATCATAATCACAATCATACAGGCTAGACTTCTAGGGTTTAGACACAACGATCTTGTGATAGATCAACTCTTGTAATCCTCATACTCATCAATATCAATCAAGCAGGACGTAGGGTATTGCCTCCATCAAGAGGGCTAGAACCTGGGTAAAACATCGTGTCCCCTGCCTCCTGTTACCGTCGACCTTAGACGCATAGTTTGGGACCCCCTACCCGAGATCCGCCGGTTTTGACACCGACAGGCGCCACCTTGTGGCTTTCCCTCTCCTTCTCCCTTATGGCCCATTAAGGCCCATAACTTCCCCGGGGGGTTCCGGTAACCCCTCGGTTCCCCGATAAATATCCGAAACACCCCGAAACCATTCCAGTGTTCGAATACCTTCGTCCAATATATCAATCTTTACCTCTCGACCATTTCGAGACTCCTCGTCATGTCCGTGATCTCATCCAGGACTCTGAACAATCTTCGGTCATCAAATATCATAACTAATAATACAAATCATCATCGAACGTTAAGCGTGCGGACCCTACGGGTTCGAGAACTATGTAGACATTAATGAGACACATCTCCGGTCAATAACCAATAGCGTAACCTGGATGCTCATATTGGCCCCTACATATTCTACAAAGATCTTTATTGGTCAAACCGCATAACAACATACGTTATTCCCTTTGTCATCGGTATGTTACTTGCTTGAGATTCGATCATCGGTATCTGATACATCTCCATCGTATCTATAATTTTTGATTGATCCATGCCAATATTATACAACTTTCATATACTTTTGGCAACTTTTTATACTATTTTTGGGACTAACATATTGATCCAGTGCCCAGTGCCAGTTCCTGTTTGTTGCATGTTTTTTGTTTCGCAGAAAATCCATATCAAACGGAGTCCAAACGGTATAAAAACTTACAGAGATTTTTTTGGAATATATGTGATTTTTGGGAAGAAGAATCAACGCGAGACGATGCCCGAGGGGGCCACGAGGCAGGTGGCGCGCCCCTGACCCTTGTGGCCACCCCGTAAGGCGGTTGGTGCCCTTCTTTCTCCACAAGAAATCAAATATCCGGATACAAATCGTGTTAAAATTTCAGCCCAATCAGAGTTACGGATCTCCGGGAATATAAGAAATGGTGAAAGGTCAGAATCTGGAACGCAGAAACAGAGAGAGATAGAGAGACAGATCCAATCTCGGAGGGGCTCTCGCCCCTCCGCCGCCATGGAAGCCATGGACTAGGGGGTAAACCCTTCTCCCATCTAGGGAGAAGGTCAAGGAAGAAGAAGAAGGGGGCTCTCTCGCCCGGTGGCGCCGGACCGCCGGGGTCATCATCGTGTGATGGCGATCTACACCAACACCTCCGTCATCTTCACCAACATCTTCATAACCTTCCCCCATCTATCTACAGCGGTCCACGCTCCCCGCAACCCGCTGTACCCTCTACTTGAACATGGTGCTTTATGCTTCATATTATTATCCAATGATGTGTTGCCATCCTATGATGTCTGAGTAGATTTTTGTTGTCCTATCGGTAATTGGTGAATTGCTATGATTGGTTTAATTTGCTTGTGGTTATGTTGCTGTCCTTTGGTGCCCATCATATGAGCGCGCGCGTGGAGCACACCATAAGGTTAGTTTTATGTTGATAGGGCTATGTATTGGAGGGCAAGAGTGACAGAAGCTTCAACTTAGCATAGAAATTGATGCATACGGGATTGAAGGGGACCAATATATCTTAATGCTATGGTTGGGCTTTACCTTAATGAATGTTAGTAGTTGCGGATGCTTTAATATACTAATGGATCTTACTGAGCTTTCTGTTGTGTTTTGTGTGGATGAAGTGATCAAAGATCGAGGAGGTCTCGATATGAGGAGAAGGTGGAGAGGCAAGAGCTCAAGCTTGGGGATGCCCAATAGACCCCAAGTAAATATTTAAGGAGAGTCAAGCGTCTAAGCTTGGGGATTCCCCGGAAGGCATCCCATCTTTCTTCAACAAGTATCGGTATGTTTTTGGATTCGTTTCGTTCATGCAATATGTGCAAATCTTGGAGCGTCTTTTGCATTCAATTTTCACTTTTCTTTGATGCACCATGCTAGTATGAGATAGCCCATGGTTGATTTATAGAATGCTCATTGCACTTCACTTATATCTTTTGAGTATGGCTTTATCGAATGCTTCATGTGCATCACATATATCATTTGAAGTTTGGATTGCCTGTTTCCCTACACATAGAAAACCGCCATTTGTAGAATGCTCTTTTGCTTCACTTATATATGTTAGAGCGTGGGCATATCTTTTGTAGAAAGAATTAAACTATCTTGCTTCACTTATATCTATTTAGAGAGATGACAGGAATTGGTCATTCACATGGTTAGTCATTAAATCCTACATAAAACTTGTAGATCACTGAATATGATATGTTTGATTCCTTGCAATAGTTTTGCGATATAAAGATGGTGATATTAGAGTCATGCTAGTGGGTAGTTGTGGATTGTAGAAATACTTGTGTTGAAGTTTGTGATTCCCGTAGCATGCACGTATGGTGAACCATTATGTAACGAAGTAGGAGCATGAGGTATTTATTGATTGTCTTCCTTATGAGTGGCGGTCGGGGACAAGCGATGCTATTTTCCTACCAATCTATCCCCCTAGGAGCATGCGCGTAGTACTTTGTTTTGATGACTAATAGACTTTTGCAATAAGTACATGAGTTCTTTATGACTAATGTTGAGTCCATGGATTATACGCACTCTCACCCTTCCATCATTGCTAGCCTCTTCGGTACCGTGCATTGCTCTTTCTCACCTCGAGAGTTGGTGCAAACTTCGCCGGTGCATCCAAACCCCATGATACGATACGCTCTATCACACATAAGCCTTCTTATAATTTCCTCAAAAGAGCCACCATACCTACCTATTATGGCATTTCCATAGCCATTCTGAGATATATTGCCATGCAACTTCCATCATCATCATATACATGACTTGAGCATTCATTGTCATATTGCTTTGCATGATCGTAAGATAGTGAGCATAATGTTTTCATGGCTTGTCCGTTTTGATATCTTTGCTATGCTAGATCCTTGCACATCCTGGTACACTGCCAGAGGCATTCATATAGAGTCATATTTTGTTCTAGATATCGAGTTGTAATATTGAGTCGTAAGTAAATAAAAGTGTGATGATCATCATTATTCGAGCATTTTCCCATGTGAGGAAAGGATGATGGAAGCTATGATTCCCTCACAAGTTGGGATGAGTCTCCGGACTTTATGAAAAATAAAAGAGGCCAAAGAAGCCCAGATAAAAAAAGAGGCCAAAGAAGCCCACCAAAAAAATGAGAGAAAAAGAGAGAAGGGGCAATGCTACTATCCTTTTACCACACTTGTGCTTTAGAGTAGCACCATGTTCTTCATATAGAGACTCTCTTGAGTTATCACTTTCATATACTAGTGGGAATTTTCATTATAGAACTTGGCTTGTATATTCCAACGATGGGCTTCCTCAAGTTCCCTAGGTCTTCATGAGCAAGCAAGTTGGATGCACACCCACTTAGTTTCAGTTTGAGCTTTCATACACTTATAGCTCTAGTGCATCTGTTGCATGGCAATCCCTACTCCTCGCATTGACATCAATTGGTGGGCATATCCATAGCCCGTTGATTAGCCGCATCGATGTGAGACTTTCTCCTTTTTTGTATTCTCCACACAACCTCTATCATCATACTCTATTCCACCTGTAGTGCTATATCCATGGCTCACGCTCATGTATTGCGTGAAAGTTGAAAAGGTTTGAGAACATGAAAAGTATGAAACAATTGCTTGGCTTGTCACCGGGGTTGTGCATGATTTGAATATTTTGTGTGACGAAGATGGAGTATAGCCAGACCATATGATTTTGTACGGATAACTTTCTTTGGCCATGTTATTTTGAAAAGACATCATTGCTTTATTAGTATGCTTGAAGTATTATTGTCTTAATGTCAAATGATAGACTATTGCTTTGAATCACTCTTGTCTTAATATTCATGCCATGATTAGATTACATGATCAAGATTATGCTAGGTAGCATTCCACATCAAAAATTATCTTTTTTATCATTAACCTACTCGAGGACGAGCAGGAATTAAGCTTGGGGATGCTGATACGTCTCCGTCGTATCTATAATTTTTTATTGTTCCATGCCAATAGTATACAACTTTCATATACTTTTGGGAACTTTGTATACTATTTTTTGGGACTAACATATTGATCCAGTGCCCAGTGCCAGTTCCTGTTTGTTCCATGTTTTTTGTTTCGCAGAAAATCCATATCAAACGGAATCCAAACGGGATAAAAACTGGCGGAGATTTTTTTGGAATATATGTGATTTTTTGGAATAAGAATCAAGGTGAGACGATGCCCGAGGGGCGACAAGGTAGGGGGCGCGCCCCAGGGGGTGGGTGTGCCCCTGACCCTCGTGGCCACCCTGTAAGGCGGTTGGTGCCATTCTTTCGCCGTAATAAAGCCAATATCTGGATACAAATCATGTTAAAATTTCAGCCCAATCGGAGTTACGGATCTCCAGGAATATAAGAAACGGTGAAAGGCCAGAATCTGGAACGCGGAAACAGAGAGAGAAAGAGAGACAGATCCAATCTCGGGGTAAACCATGGACCAGGGGGTAAACCCTTCTCCCATGTAGGGATAAGGTCAAGGAAGAAGAAGAAGAAGGCCTCTCTCTCCCCCTCTCTCTCCTGGTGGCGCTGGAACGCCGCCGGGGCCATCATCGTGTGACGGCGATCTACACCAACACCTACGTCAACTTCACCAACATCTTCATCACCTTCCCCCATCTATCTATACCGGTCCACTCTCTAGCAACCCGTTGTACCCTCTACTTGAACATGGTGCTTTATGCTTCATATTATTATCCAATGATGTGTTGCCATCCTATGATGTCTGAGTAGATTTTCGTTGTCCTATCGGTAATTGGTGAATTGCTATGATTGGTTTAATTTTCTTGTAGTTATGTTGTTGTCCTTTGGTGCCCATCATATGAGCGCGCGCATGGATCACACCATAGGGTTAGTTGTATGTTGATAGGACTATGTATTGGAGGACAAGAGTGATAGAAGTTTCAACCTAGCATAGAAATTGATGCATACGAGATTGAAGGGGGACCAATATATCTTAATGCTATGGTTGGGTTTTACCTTAATGAACGTTAGTAGTTGTGGATGCTTGCTAATAGTTCCAATCATAAGTGCATAGAATTCCAAGTCAGGGATGACATGCTAGCAGTGGCCTCTTTCACATAAAACTTGCTATCAGTCTAGTAAAGTAGTCAATTGCTTAGGGACAATTTCACAACTCCTACCACCACTTTTCCACACTCGCTATACTAAATTTATTGCTTCTTTACCTAAAACAGCCCCTAGTTTTTATTTATGTGCCCTTTATATTCTTGCAAACATATCCCGTTACACCTAAAAAGTACTTCTAGTTTCATACTTATTCTAGGTAAAGTGAACGTTAAGTGTGCGTAGAGTTGTATCGGTGGTCGATAGAACTTGAGGGAATTTTTGTTCTACCTTTAGCTCCTCATTGGGTTCGACACTCTTACTTATCAAAAGAGACTACAATTGATCCCCTATACTTGTGGGTTATCAGTATCTTCATACCTAGTTCAATCTCGTTACCCGCAAGTCTCTTTACTCGTTCTGTAATGCATCATCCCACAACCAACTCATTAGTCACATTGCTTGCAAGGCTTATTATGATGTGCATTACCGAGAGGGCCTAGAGATACTTCTCCGATACTCGGAGTGACAAATCCTAATCTCGATCTATGCCAAGCCAACAAACACCTTCGGAGACACCTGTAGAGCATCTTTATAATCATCCGGTTACGTTGTGACGTTTGATAGCACAGAAGGTGTTCCTCCGGTATTCGGGAGATGCATAATCTCATAGTCAAAGGAATATGTATAAGTCATGAAGAAAGCAATAGCAGTAAAACTGAATGATCAACATGCTAAGCTAACGGATGGGTTTTGTCCATCACATCATTCTCTTAATGATGTGATCCCATTCATCAAATGACAACACATGTCTATGGTCAGGAAACTTTAACCATCTTTGATTAACGAGCTAGTCAAGTAGAGGCATACTAGGGACATTCCGTTTTGTCTATGTATTCACACATGTACTAAGTTTCCGGTTAATACAATTCTAGCATGAATAATAAACATTTATCATGATATAAGGAAATATAAATAACAACTATATTATTGCCTCTAGGGCATATTTCCTTCAGTATCCCACTTGCACTAGAGTCAATAATCTAGTTCACATTGTCATGTGATTTAACACCAATGGTTCACATCTTTATGTGATGAGTTGACATTGCCATGTGACTAATGCCCAAACGGTTTTACTAGAGTCAATAATCTAGTTCACATCGCTATGTGATTAACACCCAAAGAGTACTAAGGTGTGATCATGTTTTGCTTGTGAGAGAAGCTTAGTCAATGGGTCTGTCACATTCAGAGCCGTATGTATTTTGCAAATTATCAATGTCTACAATGCTTTGCATGGAGCTACTCTAGCTAATTGCTCAACTTTCAATATGTATCCATATTGAGACTCGGAGTCATCTGGATCGGTGTAAAAGCTTGCATCAACGTAACTCTTTACGATGAACTCTTTATCACCTCCATAATCGAGAAATATCTCCTTAGTCTTCTAAGGATAATTTTGACCGTTTTCCAGTGATCCACTCCTGGATCAATATCGTACCCCCTTTCCAAACTCATGGCAAGGTACACAATACGTTTGGTACATAGGATAGCATACTTTATAGAACCTATGGCTGAGGCATAGGGAATGACTTTCATTCTCTTTCTATATTCTGCAGTGGTCGTGTTTTGAGTCTTACTCAACTTTACACCTTGCAATACAGGTAAGAACTCCTTCTTTGACTGTTCCATTTTGAACTACTTCAAAATCTTGTCAAGGTATGTACTCATTGAAAAATCTTATCAAGCGTCTTGATCTATCTCTATAGATCTTGATGCCCAATATGTAAGCAGCTTCATCGAGGTCTTTCTTTGAAAAACTCCTTTCAAACACTCCTTTATGCTTTCTAGAAAATTCTACATCATTTCCAATCAACAAGAAAATATGTCATTCACATATACTTATCAGAAAGGTTGTAGTGCTCCCACTCACTTTCTTGTAAATACAGGCTTCACCGCAAGTCTGTATAAAACTATATGCTTTTATCAACTCATCAAAGCGTATATTCCAACTCCGAGATTCTTGCACCAGTCCATAGATGGATCGCTGGAGCTTGCTAATACGTCTCCAACGTATCTACTTTTTCTCACGTTTTTCCTCTTGTTTTGGACTCTAATTTGCATGATTTGAATGTAACCAACCTCGGACTGACGATGTTTTCAGCAGAACTACCATGGTGTTGTTTTTGTGCAGAAATAGAAGTTCTCGGAATGGAACGAAACTTTTTGAGGATTTTTTATACCAATAATAAGAATTTCTGGAGCCAAGACCCACCGGAGAGGGGGCCCTGGGTGGGCACAACCCACCAGGGCGCGCCCCCTCTCCTGGCGTGCCCAAATGGGTTGTACCCACCTGGTGGCCCCGCTGATGACCCCACTGATACTATAAATTCACATTATTCCAGACAAAAATAAGGGAGAAAGAATTATCGCGATCCAAGAGACGGAGCTGCCGCCAAGCCCTGTTCTTCCTCAAGAGGGCAGATCTGGAGTCCGTTTGGGGCTTCGGAGAGGGGGATCTTCGCTCTTCATCATCACCAACACTTCTCCATCGCCAATTCCATGATGCTCCCCACCGGGAGTGAGTAATTCCTTCGTAGGCTCGCTGGTCGGTGAGGAGTTGGATGAGATTCATCATGTAATCGAGTTAGTTTTGTTAGGGCATGATCCCTAGTATCCACTATGTTCTTTGATTGATGTTGCTATGACTTTGCCATGCTTAATGCTTGTCACTTTGGGTCCGGGTGCCATGATTTCAGATCTGAACCGTTTATGAATTCATCATTATATCCATGTTTTAGATCTGATCTTGCAAGTTATAGTCACCTACTACGGTTATGATCCGGCAACCTCGGAGTGACAACAACCGGGCCCACTCCCGGTGATGACCGTAGTTTGAGGAGTTCATGTATTCACTATGTGTTAATGCTTTGTTCCGGTTCTCTATTAAAAGGAGGCGTTAATATCCCTTAGTTTCCAATATGGACCCCGCTGCCACGGGAGGGTAGGACAAAAGATGTCATGCAAGTTCTTTTAATAAAGCACGTATGACTATTTACGGAATACATGCCTACATTATATCGATGAACTGCAGCTAGTGCCGTATAGCCCTAGGTTGTAACTGTCTCATGATGAATATAATCCAACAAATCACTGATCCAATGCCTATGAATTTATCTTATTGTTTCTGCTAAGTTACTACTGCTATCATCACTGTTACACTTGTTACAAACTACTGCTATCACTGTTACTGTTACCGTTGCTACTGTCACTACTATCAAAACTATCAAACTACTTTGCTAATGATCATATTGATGCAGATAAGTAATCTCGAGGTGTGGTTGAATTGACAACTCAGCTGCTAATACCTTCAAATATTCTTTGGCTCCCCTTGTGGAATCTATAAATTTGGGTTGGATACTCTACCCTCGAAAACTGTTGTGATCCCCTATACTTGTGGGTTATCACTTGCACATTTTGTTAGCACCTTTAGGATTGACAAAACCTTCTGGTTGTATCATATACAACTCTTCTTTAATAAATCCATTAAGGAATGCAGTTTTGACATCCATTTGTTAGACTTCATAAAATGTGGCAATTGCTAACATGATTCGGACAGACTTTAAGCATCAATATGGGTGAGAAAATCTCATCGTAGTCAACACCTTGAACTTGTCAAAAACCCTTTTCGACAAGTCGAGCTTTGTAGATAGTAACACTACTATCAGCGTCCATCTTCATCTTGAAGATCCATTTATTCTCACTGGCTTGCCGATCATCGGGCAAGTCAACCAAAGTCCACACTTTGTTCTCATACATGGATTCTATCTCATATTTCATGGCCTCAAGCCATCTGTCAGAATCTAGGCTCATCATCGCTTCCTCATAGTTTGTAGGTTCATCATGGTCTAGTAACATGACATCTAGAGCAGGATTACCGTGCCACTCTGGTGGGGATCGTACTCTGGTTGACCTATGAGGTTCGGTAGTAACTTGATGTGAAGTTTCATGATCATCATCATTAACTTCCTCACTAATTGGTGTAGGCATCACTGGAACTGATTTATGTGATGAACCATTTTCCAACTCGAGATAAGGTACAATTACCTCATCATGTTCTACTTTCCTCCCACTCACTTCTTTCGAGAGAAACTCCTTCTCTAGAAAGGATCCACTCTTAGCAACAAAGATCTTGCCTTCGGATCTGTGATAGAAGGTGTACCCAATAGTTTCTTTTGGGTATCCTATGAAGACGCACTTCTCCAATTTGGGTTTGAGCTTATCAGGCTGAAACTTTTTCACATAAGCATTGCAACCCCAAACTTTAAGAAATGACAACTTAGGTTTCTTGCTAAACCATAGTTCATACGGTGTCATCTCAATGGATTTAGATGGCGCCCTATTTAACGTGAATGCAGCTGTCTCTAATGCATAACCCCAAAACGATAGTAGTAAATCAGTAAGAGACATCATAGACCGCACCATATCTAATAAAGTATGGTCACGACACCATTACTCCGTGGTGTTCCAGGTGGCATGAGTTGTACAATTACCTCATCAAGTTCTACTTTCCTCCCACTCACTTCTTTCGAGAGAAACTCCTTCTCTAGAAAGGATCCATTCTTAGCAATGAATATCTTGCCTTCGGATCTGTGATAGAAGGTGTACCCAACAGTTTCCTTTGGGTATCTTATGAAGACACATTTCTCCTATTTGGGTTCGATCTTATCAGGTTGAAGCTTTTTCACATAAGCATCACAGCCTCAAACTTTAAGAAACGACAGCTTAGGTTTCTTGCCAAACCATAGTTCATACGGTGTCGTCTCAACGGATTTAGATGGTGCCCTATTTAACGTGAATGCAGCTGTCTCTAATGCATAACTCCAAAACGATAGTGGTAAATCGGTAAGAGACATCATAGATCACGCCATATCTAATAAGGTTCGGTTATGACGTTCGGACACACCATTATGCTGTGGTGTTCCAGGTGGCGTGAGTTGTGAAACTATTCCACATTGTTTCAAATGAAGATCAAACTCGTAACTCAAATATTCGCCTCCATGATCAGATTGTAGAAACTTTATTTTCTTGTTACGATGATTTTCCACTTCACTTTGAAAATCCTTTTAACTTTTTCAAATGTTTCATACTTATGTTTCATTAAGTAGATATACACATATCTGCTCAAATCATCTATGAAGGTCACAAAATAACGATACCCACCGCGAGCCTCAACATTCATCGGACCGCATACATCAGTATGTATTGTTTCCAATAAGTTAGTGGCTCGCTCCATTGTTCTGTAGAACGGAGTCTTAGTAATCTTGCCCATGAGACATGGTTCGCAAGCATCAAGTGATTCATAATCAAGTGATTCCAAAAGTCCATCTGCATGGAGTTTCTTCATGCGCTTTACACCAATATGACCTAAACGGCAGTGCCACAAGTATGTTGCACTATCATTATCAACTTTGCATCTTTTGGCATCAATATTATGAATATGTGCATCACTACGATCGAGATTCAATAAACCATTATATTAAGTGTATGACCATAGAAGGTTTTATTCATGTAAACAGAACAACAATTATTCTTTGACTTAAATGAATAACTGTATTGCAATAAACATGATCCAATCATATTCATGCTCAACGCAAAACACCAAATAACATATATTTTTAGGTTCAACACTAATCCCGAAGGTAAAAGGAGTGTGCTATGGTGATCTTATCAATCTTGGAATCATTTCCAACACACATCATCACCTCGCCCTTAACTAGTCTCTGTTCATTTTGCAACTCCTGTTTCGAGTTACTAATCTTAGCAACTGAACCGGTATCAAATACTCTGGGGTTACTATGAACACTAGTAAAGTACACATCAATAATATGTATATTAAATATACCTTTCACTTTCCCATCCTTCTTATCTGCCAAGTATTTGGGGTGGTTCCGCTTCCAGTGACCATTCCCTTTGCAGTAGAAACACTCAGTTTCAGGCTTAGGTCTAACTTTGGGTTTCTTCAAGGGAGTGGCAACTTTCTTGCCATTCTTTCTTGAAGTTCCCTTTCTTTTCCTTTGCCCCTTTTCTTGAAACTAGTGGTCTTGTTAACCATCAACACTTGATGCTTTTTCTTGATTTCTACCTTCGCTGATTTCAGCATTGCGAAGAGCTTGGGGATCGTTTTCGTCATCCCTTGCATATTATAGTTCATCACAAAGTTCCAATAACTTGGTGATAGTAACTAGAGAACTCTATCAATCACTATCTTATCTGGAAGATTAACTCCCACTTGATTCAAGCGATTGTAGTACTCAGACATTCTGAGCACATGCTCACTGGTTGAGCTATTCTCCTCCATCTTGTAGGCAAAGTACTTGTCAGAGGTCTCATACCTCTCGACTCGGGCATGAGTCTGAAATACCAATTTCAGCTCTTGGAACATCTTCTATGCTCCGTGGCATTCAAAACGTTTTTGAAGTCCCGGTTCTAAGCCGTAAAGCATGGCACACTAAACTATCAATTAGTCATCATACCGAGCTTGCTAAAACGTTCATAACGTCTGCATCTGCTCCTGCAATAGGTCCGTCACCTAGTGATACATCAAGGACATAATTCTTCTATGCAGCAATGAGGATAATCCTCGGATCATGGATCCAGTCCGCATCATTGCTACTATCATATTTCAACTTATTTTTCTCTAGGAACATATCAAAAATAAACGGGGAGCTATAATGTGAGCTATTGATCTACAACATAATTTGCAAGTACTAACAGGACTAAGTTCATGATAAATTAAAGTTCAATTAATCATATTACTTGAGAACTCCCACTTAGATAGACATCCCTCTAGTCATCTAAATGATCACGTGATCCATATCAACTAAACCATGTCCGATCATCACGTGACATGGAGTAGTTTTCAATGGTGAACATCTCTATGTTGATCATATCTACTATATGATTCACGTTTGACCTTTCGGTCTCAGTGTTCCAGGCCATATCTGCATATGCTAGGCTCGTCAAGTTTAACCCGAGTACTCCGCATGTGCAAAACTGGCTTGCACCCGTTGTATGTGAATGTAGAGCTTATCATAGCCGATAATGCACGACCAACTGTAGCAATAGTGCATACTCAGGGAGAACACTTGTACCTTGAAATTTAGAGAGGGATCATCTTATAATGCTACTGATGTAGCTTGAAGCTACGTCGGTATTTCGCCAAAGAGGAAGGGATGATGCAGCACAGCGACAGTAGGTATTTCCCTCAGATATGAAACCAAGGTTATCGAACCAGTAGGATAATCAAGCAACACAACGTAAACAGCCCCTGCACACAAATAACAAATACTCGCAACCGACGTGTTAAAGGGGTTGCCAATCCCTTTCGGGTAATGGTGCCAAAAATTGGTGCATTGACGGGAGAAAGTTGTAAATATTGATAGATAGAACGCCAAATAAAATAAATTGCAGCAAGGTATTTTGGGGTTTTTGGTTTAGTAGATATGAAAATAAAAGCAAATAAAAATAGATCACAAAGGCAAATAATATGAGAAAGAAGACTAGAGGGCCGTAGGTTTCACTAGTGGCTTCTCTCGAGAAAAATAGCAAACGGTGGGTAAACAAATTACTGTTGGGCAATTGATAGAACTTCAAATAATTATGACGATATCCAGGCAATGATCATTACATAGGCATCACGTCCAAGATTAGTAGACCGACTCCTGCCTGCATCTACTACTATTACTCCACACATCGACCGCTATCCATCATGCATCTAGTGTATTAAGTTCATGGAGAAACAGAGTAATGCAATAAGAACGATGACATGATGTAGACAAGATCTATCTATGTAGAGATAGACCCCATCATTTTATCCTTAGTAGCATTGATACATACTTGTTGTTTCCCTTTCTATCATTGGGATCAAGCACCGTAAGATCGAACCCACTACAAAGCACCTCTTCCCATTGCAAGATAAATAGATCAAGTTGGCCAAACAAAACCCAAATATCGGAGAAGAAATACGAGGCTATAAGCAATCATGCATATAAGAGATCAAAGAAACTCAAATAACTTTCATGGATATAAAAAGATAGATCTGATCATAAACTCAAAGTTCATCGGATCCCAACAAACACACCGCAAAAGAGTTACATCATATGGATCTCCAAGAGACCATTCTATTGAGAACCAAGAGAGAGAGAGAGAGAGATGAAGCCATCTACCTACTAACTACGGACCCGAAGGTCTACAAAGAACTACTCACGCATCATCGGAGAGGCACCAATGGAGGTGGTGAACCCCATCCTAGATGGTGTCTAGATTGGATCTGGTGGTTCTGGACTCTGCGACGGCTGGATGAATATTTAGTCGACTCCCCTAGGGTTCTGGGATTTTTGGGGTATTTAACTATTTATAGAGCAAAGAGGCGGTCCGGGGGGCACCCGAGGTGGGCACAACCCACCAGGGCGCGCCTTTGCCTCCTGGTGCGCCCTGGTGGGTTGTGCCCCCTCGGGGTACCCCCAGGCGCAGCCAGGGCCCGTTGTGTTCCTTTTGGCCCATAAAAATTCTCTATAAAGTTTCTTGGCATTTGGACTCCGTCTAATATTGATTTTTTGCGATGTAAAAAACACGGAAAAACTGGAACTGGCACTTGGCACTATGTCAATAGGTTAGTACCAAAAACTGACTATAAAATGATTATAAAACATCCAAGATTGATAATATAACAGCATGAAACAATCAAAAATTATAGATACGTTGGAGACGTATCAGCATCCCCAAGCTTAACTCCTACTTGTCCTCGAGTAGGTAAGTGATAAAAACAGAATTTTTGTTGTGGAATGCTCCCTATCATTTCATATCATATTCTTTTCTTTATAGCATGGACAATTGGACTTTTAGTTGTTCAAAGCAATAGTCTAGTTTTGACATGATAATTTAGATACTCAAGCATAAGAACAAGCAGCCATGTTTTTTTAAATATCAACGCTAAAATAAGTTATGCCTAGCCCATCATGCTCAAACATTGATCCATTCATGAAACACACTCGAATATTAGCTACACTCAATACTTAAGTACAATCATATTGCCTCCTAGTTGGTGCTTTTATAAGAGAAGATGGGGACTCAAAATAAAAATTGCATAAAGTAAAAGAAAGACCCTTCGCAGAGGGAAGAAGGGATTTGTAGAGGTGCTAGAGATCAAAGCAAAAACTTAGAGATAAAAACATTTTGAGAGGTGTATCCATCCCACCAACAAAAACGACTTAGAGTTCCCAATAATTTCCATGCATGGATATATCATAGGTAGTTCCCAAACAGAAAATAAAGTTTATTCCTTTTTCCACCATACTTTCACTTTCCATGGCTAGCCGTATCCACGGTTGCCCTCCATACCAACACTTTTCGAGGAATTTATTATTTGAAAACATAAAGTAAATTCAATTTTTTTGCATTTCGGGACTGGGCGTCCCTAATACCTTTGCCTTACTCTCGTGCAATGACAAGCGAATAAACACTCATCTTCTTGAGAATAACACATCTAGCATGGAAAATATTAGCCACCCCTCACCACTCCGCAAGCGAAACAAACACACAAAAGAGAAGTTTATTTTGAAAATTAGAGATGGCACATGCAAATTTTCTTAGAACGGCAAAAGAATAGGACATATAGGTAGATATAGTGGAATCATGTGGCAAAACTGAGTTAAATGTTTTTGGATGCACAAGTAGTGATCATACTTAGTGCAAAATGAAGGCTAGCAAAAGATTGGGAAGCGACCAACTAAGAAACAGGTAATCTCATAAGCAAGCATTAATCATAATTAACACCTAATAATTCACCATAAGTAGGATATAATTTCATTGCATGACTATTGACTTTCGTACTTGCATAGGGAATCACAAACCTTAACACCAATATTCTTACTAAAGCATGATTACTCACCAACATAACTCACATATCACATCATCATATCTCAAAACTATTACTGAGAATCAAGTTTATTTTGTCCAATGATCTTCATGAAAGTTTTTATTATATCCTTCTTGGATATCTGTCACTTTGGGACTAATTTTCATGTATTGCTTTTGACAAGCTCCAACAAATATAAGTGAAGATCATGAGCATAATAAATTTTTCTTTCTCTCAAATTAATTTAAGTGAAGCAAGAGAGAATTTCTTGAAATTTTACTAACTCTAAAATAAATCTAACTGAAGCAAGAGAGCATTTCTTCAAAAATACTAAAGCACACCGTGCTCAAAAAGATATAAGTGAATCACTAGAGCAAGTCCATAGCTCGTAAAAATTTAAGTGAAGCAAAGAGAGCAATTCTAACAAGTCATGACATAATTTTGGCTCTCTCAAATAGGTGTGTCCAGCAAGGATTGATGACTTAAAACACAAAATAAAACAAGCAAAGAATCATATCATACAAGACGCTCCAAGCAAAACACATATCATGTGACGAATAAAAATATAGTTTCAAGTAAAATCGATGGTCGTTGGAAGAAATCAGGATGCCACTCGGGGGCATCCCCAAGCTTAGTTGGTTGCTCATTTTTGGATAATAGCTTGGGATGCCGGGGCATCCCCAAGCTCAGGCTCTTCCATCCTTCCTTCATCCATCGTAAGATAACCCAAAACTTGAAAACTTCAATCACACAAAACTCAACAAAACCTTCGTGAGATCTGTTAGTATAAGAATAATAAATCACTACTATAATTGTTGTATCAAACCAATTCATATTTTGCTTTTTATTATATCTATTGTATTCCAACTTTTCAATGGCAAAAAACTCATCAAATAAAACCATAGGGCCATCAAAATAAGCACACAACACAAAGAAAACAGAATCTGTCAAAACAGAACAGTCTGTAGCAATCTGACTATTTCGAATACTTATGTAACTCGAAAAATTCTGAAAACTTAGGACGGCCTAAGAAATTTGTATATTGATTTACTTCAAGTGGATTGGGTATTTTATCGCTCTCTGGTAAAAAAATGAAAAATAATTTCGTGAGCGTAAAAGTTTCTATTTTTTCAGCAAGATCAAACAACTATTACCCAAGAAGATCCTAAAGGCTTTACTTGGCACAAACACTATTTAAAACATAAAAAACACAATCATAACAATGGCATAATTGTGCTAACACACAAAAACAGGAAGCAAAAAGAAAAAAATAAAATTTAGTCATTGGGTTGCCTTCCAATAAGCGCTATAGTTTTACGCCCTTAGCTAGGCATAAAGCAAGGATCTAAGTTTTGTCTTCCGAAGTTTTGGCAACTTTGTAAGGGTTTTCTCAAACCCAGGAGGCTCTTTACGCTTCCCTAAATTCTCTGGAAAAGAAACCATCTTAAGATCCAAAATATCCAATCGCTTATTACAAAGAGTAATCAGGGCATTCATGCGATTGATACTACCATTGAGGTGTTTGAGGGGTTCATTATATTTTTGTATTTCAATCATATGCTTATGCAAATCACCAAGTTTGTCCAACATTTGAGCTCCCTCGGGGGTAAAAGGAAACCCCTTCTTTTGAGGTGGAATTCGCAATATTCCCTCTAAGATTTCATAGGTAGCATTGGCATCAAGTTCAATGAAGTTTCCTTTAGCGGCAAAATTGGGAAGTTGTCTATGATGCAAAGCCAATCCTATGTAAAAAATTCGAAGAAAAACTTTAGCCTCTCCTTTTATGTTGGAAATACGATACGATTCCATAAGCCTATACCAGGCATCTTTCAAATTTTCTCATTGTCTTTGCTTGAAGTGAAGGACTTCAAAATCTGGTGACAAAGGAGGAGTAGGGGCGCTAGCCATCGAGACTAGAAAGCAAGAGAACAGTAAACGAAAAAGAGGGGCAAATAAAATCGCAAATTTTTGTGAAGTGGGGGAGAGGAAAACGAGAGGAAAATGGAAAATAATGTAAATTGTGAGGAGATGAGATTTGTGATTAGGAACCTGGTATATGTTGAAGATCCTCCCCGGCAACGACGCCAGAAATGGCACGTAGCAGGGAGACTATCTTGACTTGATCCTCTTGATGCCGCTTGAAGCTATGTCGGTATTTCCCCAAAGAGGAAGGGATTATGCAGCACAACGGCGGTAGGTATTTCCCTCATATATGAATCCAAGGTTATCGAACCAGTAGGAGAACCAAGCAACACAACGTAAACAGCCCCTACACACAAATAACAAATAATCGCAACCTGACGTGTTAAAGGGGTTGTCAATCCCTTTCGGGTAACGGTGCCAAAAATTTGTGCGTTGACAGGAGAAAGTTGTAAATATTGATAGATCGAACGCCAAATAAAATAAATTGCAGCAAGGTATTTTTGGGTTTTTGGTTTAGTAGATCTGAAAAATAAAAGCAAATAAAAATAGATCACAAAGGCAAATAATATGAGAAAGAAGACCCAGCGGCCGTAGGTTTCACTAGTGGCTTCTCTCGAGAAAAATAGCAAACGGTGGGTAAACAAATTACTATTGGTAAATTGCTAGAACTTCAAACAATTATGACGATATCCAGGCAATGATCATTACATAGGCATCACGTCCAAGATTAGTAGACCGACTCTTGCCTGCATCTTCTACTATTACTCCACACATCGACCGCTATCCAGCATGCATCTAGTGTATTAAGTTCATGGAGAAACGGAGTGATGAAATAAGAACGATGACATGATGCAGACAATATCTATCTATGTAGAGATAGACCCCATCGTTTTATCCTTAGTAGCAACGATACATACATGTTGTTTCCCTTTCTGTCACTGGGATCAAGCACTGTAAGATCGAACCCACTACAAAGCACCTCTTCCCATTGCAAGATAAATAGATCAAGTTGGCCAAACAAAACTCAAATATCGGATAAGAAATACGAGGCTATAAGCAATCATGCATATAAGAGATCAAAGAAACTCAAATAACTTTCATGGATATAAAAAGATAGATCTGGTCATAAACTCGAAGTTCATCGGATCCCAACAAACACACCGCAAAAGAGTTACATCATATGGATCTCCAAGAGACCATTATATTGAGAATCAAGAGAGAGAGATGAAGCCATCTAGCTACTAACTACGGACCCGAAGGTCTACAAAGAACTACTCACGCATCATCGGAGAGGCACCAATGGAGGTGGTGAACCCCATCCGAGATGGTGTCTAGATTGGATCTGGTGGTTCTGGACTCTATGGCGGCTGGATAAATATTTCGTCGACTCCCCTAGGGTTGTGGGATTTTTGGGGTATTTATAGAGCAAAGAGGCGGTCCGGGGGGCGCTCGAGGTGGGCACAACCCACCAGGGCGCACCTGGGCCTCCTAGCGTGCCCTTGTGGGTTGTGCTCCCCTCGGGGCACCCCCCAGGCGCAGCCAGGGCCCGTTGTGTTCCTTTTGGACCATAAAAATTCTCCGTAAAGTATCATGGCATTTGGACTCCATCTGATATTGATTTTCTGTGATGTAAAAAACATGAAAAACAGGAACTGGCACTTGGCACTATGTCAATAGGTTAGTACCAAAAAATGATATAAAATGACTATAAAATGCTTGTAAAACATCCAAGATTGATAATATAACATCATGGAACAATCAAAAATTATAGATACATTGGAGATGTATCAGCTACCGCCGTGCTAAGCAAAATAAGATGCATAAAGGATAAACATCACATACAATCAAATTATGTGGCATGATATGGCCATCATCATCTTGTGCCATTGATCTCCATCTCCAAAGCACCGTCATGATCTCCATCGTCACTGGCATGACACCATGATCTCCATCATCTTGATCTCTATTGATAACCCTCAAGTATAGGGGATCGCAACAGTTTTCGAGGGTAGAGTATTCAACCCAAATTTATTGATTCGATGCAAGGGGAGCCAAAGAATATTCTCAAGTATTAGCAACTGAGTTGTCAATTCAACCACACCTGGAAACTTAATATCTGTAGCAAGGTATTTAGTAGCAAAGTAATATCATAGTAGCGGTAACGGTGGTAAAAGGTAACGGTAGCAAAAGTAATATTTTTGGTGTTTTATAGTGATGATAACAATAGCAACGGAAAAGTAAATAAGCGAAGAACAATATATGGAAAGCTCATAGGCAATGGATCGGTGATAGAGAATTATGCCGGATGCGATCGATCATGTAACAGTCATAACCTAGGGTGACACAGAACTAGCTCCAATTCATCAATGTAATGTAGGCATGTATTCCGAATATAGTCATACGTGCTTATGGAAAAGAACTTGCATGACATCTTTTGTCCTACCCTCCCGTGGCAGCGGGGTCCTATTGGAAACTACGGGATATAAAGGCATCCTTTTAATAGAGTACCGGACCAAAGCATTAACACATAGTGAATACATGAATTCCTCAAACTATGGTCATCACCGGGAGTGGTCCCGACTATTGTCACTTCGGGGTTGCCGGATCATAACACATAATAGGTGACTATAGACTTGCAAGATAGGATCAGGAACTCTCATATATTGATGAAAACATAATAGGTTTAGATCTGAAATCATGGCACTCGGGCCCTAGTGACAAGCATTAAGCATAGCAAAGTCATAGCAACATCAATCTCAGAACATAGTGGATACTAGGGATCAAACCCTAACAAAACTAACTCGATTACATGATAAATCTCATCCAACCCATCACCGTCCAGCAAGCCTACGATGGAATTACTCACGCACGACGGTGAGCATCATGAAATTGGTGATGGAGGAAGGTTGATGATGACGATGGCGATGGATTCCCCTCTCCGGAGCCCCGAATGGACTCCAGATCAGCCCTCCTGAGAGAGTTTAGGGCTTGGCGGCAGCTCCGTATCGTAAAACGCGATGAATCCTTCTCTCTCTTTTTTTCTCCCCGAAAGTGAATATATGGAGTCAAGGTTGAGGTCGGTGGAGCATCAGGGTGCCCAGGAGGTAGGGGGCGCGCCCAGGGGGGCAGGCGCGCCCCCACCCTCGTGGACAGGTGGAGGCCCCCCTGACATGGATTCTTCTTCCAGTATTTTTTATATATTCCAAAATAATTCTCCGTTGATTTTTAGGTCATTCAGAGAACTTTTATTTATGCACAAAAATAACACCATGGCAATTCTGCTGAAAACAGCGTCAGTCCGGGTTAGTTCCATTCAAATCATGCAAGTTAGAGTCCAAAACAAGGGCAAAAGTGTTTGGAAAAGTAGATATGACGGAGACGTATCATCTATCAATGTGTCGTCACATGGTCATCTCACCAACTATTTCTTTTGCGACTACTTCTATCGCATAGCGATAAAGTAAAGCAATTATATGGCGCTTGGCTCTTATGCAATAAAGAGACTGATAACCCACAAGTATAGGGGATCGCAACAGTTTTCGAGGGTAGAGTATTCAACCCAAATTTATTGATTCGACACAAGGGGAGCCAAAGAATATTCTCAAGTATTAGCAGTTGAGTTGTAAATTCAACCACACCTGAAAGACTTAATATCTACAGCAAAGTATTTAGTAGCAAAGTAGTATGGAAGTAACGGTAATGGTGGCAAAAGTAACAGTAGTAGTTTTTGTAGCAATTGTAACAGTGGCAACAGAAAAGTAACTAAGCAAAGATCAATATGTGAAAAGCTCGTAGGCAATGGATCAATGATGGATAATTATGTCAGATGCCATTCCTTATGCAACAGTTATAACATAGGGTGACACAGAACTAGCTCCAGTTCGTCAATGTAATGTAGGCATGTATTCCGAACATAGTCATACATGCTTATGGAAAAGAATTGCATGACATCTTTTGTCCTACCCTCCCATGGCATCGGGGTCCTATTGGAAACTAAGGGATATTAAGGCCTCCTTTTCATAGACTATCGGAACAAAGCATTAACACTTAGTGAATACATGAACTCCTCAAACTACGATCATCACCGGGAGTGGTCCCGATTATTGTCACTTCGGGGTTACAAGATCATAACACATAGTAGGTGACTATTGACTTGCAAAATAGGATCAAGAACTCACATATATATTCATGAAAACATAATAGGTTCAGATTTGAAATCATGGCACTCGGGCCCTAGTGACAAGCATTAAGCACAGCAAAGTCATAGAAACATCAATCTTAGAACATAATGGATACAAGGGATCAAACCCTAACAAAACTAACTCGATTACATGGTAAATCTCATCCAACCCATCACCGTCTAGCAAGCCTACGATGGAATTACTCACACACGGTGGTGAGCATCATGAAATTGGTGATGGAGGAAGGTTGATGATGACGATGGCGATGGATTCCACTCTCCGAAGCCCCGAACGGACTCTAGATCAGCCCTCCCGAGAGAGATTAGGGCTTGGCGGCGGCTCCGTATAATAAAAAGTGATGAATCCTTCTCTATGATTTTTTTCTCCCCGAACGTGAATATATAGAGTTGGAGTTGACGTAGGTGGAGCCTCAGGGGGCCCACGAGGCAGGGGGTGCGCCCCAGGGGGGCGCCCTGCACCCTCGCGGACAGGGTGTGCGCCCCTTATGCTGATTCTTTCGCCTGTATTTTTTATAAATTCCAAAATGTGTATCCGTAAATTTTTAGGTCATTCCGAGAACTTTTATTTCTGCACAAAAATAACACCATGGCAATTCTGCTGAAAACAGCATCAGTCCGGGTTAGTTCCATTCAAATCATGCAAGTTATAGTCCAAAACAAGGTCAAAAGTGTTTGGAAAAGTAGATACGTTGGAGACGTATCAACTCCCCCAAGCTTAAACCTTTGCTTGTCCTCAAGCAATTCAGTTGACAAACTGAAAGTGATAAAGAAAAACTTTTACAAACTCTATTTGATCTTGTTGTTGCAAATATGTAAAGCAGACATTCAAGTTTTCAGCAAAGATTATGAACTAATCATATTCACAATAACATTTAGGTCTCATGTTTACTCATATCAATGACATAATCGACTAGCCAGCAATAGTAATAAATCTCAGATGACAATGCTACCTCTTGAGCACTGCGTTGGATGTCCCCGAAGAGGAAAGGATGATGCAGCAAAGTAGCGTAAGTATTTCCCTCAGTTTTTGAGAACCAAGGTATCAATCCAGTAGGAGGCTACGCGCGAGTCCCTCGTACCTGCACAAAGCAAATAGCTCCTCGCAACCAACGCGATAAGGGGTTGTCAATCCCTTCATGGTCACTTACGAGAGTGAGATCTAATAGATATGATAAGTTAATATTTTTGGTATTTTTTGTGATAAAGATGCAAAGTAAACTAAAAGCAAAGGAAATAACTAAGTATTCGAAGATTAATATGATGAAGATAGACCCGGGGGCCATAGGTTTCACTAGTGGCTTCTCTCAAGAGCATAGGTATTTTACGGTGGGTGAACGAATTACTGTTGAGCAATTGACAGAATTGAGCATAGTTATGAGAATATCTAGGTATGATCATGTATATAGGCATCACGTCCGAGACAAGTAGACCGACTCCTACCTGCATCTACTACTATTACTCCACTCATCGACCGCTATCCAGCATGCATCTAGAGTATTAAGTTCATGAAAACAGAGTAACGCCTTAAGCAAGATGACATGATGTAGAGGGATAAACTCATGCAATATGATGAAAACCCCATCTTGTTATCCTTGATGGCAACAATACAATATGTGCCTTGCTGCCCCTACTGTCACTGGGAAAAGACACCACAAGATTGAACTCAAAGCTAAGAGCTTCTCCCATTGCAAGAAAGATCAATCTAGTAGGCCAAACCAAACTGATAATTCGAAGAGACTTGCAAAGATAACCAATCATACATAAAAGAATTCAGAGAAGATTCAAATATAGTTCATAGATAGACTTAATCATAAACCCACAATTCACCTGTCTCGACAAACACACCGCAAAAAGAAGATTACATTGAATAGATCTCCATAAGAGAGGGGGAGAACATTGTGTTGAGATCCAAAAAGAGAGAAGAAGCCACCTAGCTAATAACTATGGACCCGTAGGTCTGAGGTAAACTACTCACACTTCATCATAGGAGCTATGGTGTTGATGTAGAAGCCCTCCGTGATGGATACCCCCTCCGGCGGAGCTCTGGAACAGGCCCCAAGATGGGATCTCGTGGATACAGAAAGTTGCGGCAGTGGAATTAGGGTTTTGGCTCCGTATCTGATTGTTTGGGGGTACGTAGGTATATATAGGAGGAAGGAGTACGTCGGTGGAGCAACAGGGGGCCCACGAGGGTGGAGGGCGTGCCTTGGGGGGGGGGGTAGGCACGCCCCCTACCTCGTGGCCTCCTCCTTTGTTTCTTGACGTAGGGTCCAAGTCTCCTGGATCATGTTCGGTGAGAAAATCACGTTCCTGAAGGTTTCATTCTGTTTGGACTCTGTTTGATATTCCTTTTCTTCGAAACCCTAAAATAGGAAAAAAACAGCAATTCTGGGCTGGGCCTCCGGTTAATAGGTTAGTCCCAAAAATAATATATAAGTGGATAATAAAGCCTAATAATGTCCAAAACAGTAGATAATATAGCATGGAGCAATCAAAAATTATAGATACATTGGAGACGTATCAGATAACACTTTCTCAAAACAATCATAATATGGTATAACAAGATGGTATCTCGCTAGCCCTTTCTGAGAGCGCAAAACATAAATGCAGAGCACCCCTGAAGATCAAGGACTGACTAGACATTGTAATTCATGGTAAAAGAGATCCAGTCATAGTCATACTCAATGTAAATTGATAGTAATGCATGCAAATGACAGCGGTGCTCTCTAACTGGTGCTTTTTAATAAGAGGATGATGACTCAACATAAAAGTAAATAGATAGGCCCTTCGCAGAGGGAAGAAGGGATTTGAAGAGGTGCCAGAGCTCGAGTTTTGAAATAGAGATGAATAATATTTTGAGTGGTATACTTTCATTGTCAACATAACAACCAAGAGATCTCGATATCTTCCATCCTACACACATTATAGGCAGTTCCCAAACAGAATGGTAAAGTTGATACTCCCCCACCACCAACAAACATCATTCCATGGCTTGTCCAAAACAACGGGTGCCTCCAACTAACAACAATCCCGGGGGAGTTTTGTTTGCAATTATTTTGATGTGAGCATGGGACTGGGCATCCCGGTTACCAGCCATTTTCTCGTGAATGATGAGCGGAGTCCACTCATATTGAGAATAACCCACCTAGCATGGAAGATATAGACAACCCTAGTTGATACATGAGCTATTCAAGCATACAAAGCAGAATTTCATTTGAAGGTTTAGAGTTTGGCACATATAAATTTACTTGGAACGGCATGTAGATACCGCATATAGGAAGGTATGGTGGACTCATATGGAATAACTTTGGGGTTTATGGAAGTGGATGCACAAGCAGTATTCCCGCTTAGTACAAGTGAAGGCTAGAAAGAGACTGGGAAGCGACCAACTAGAGAGCGACAACAGTCATGAACATGCATTAAAATTAATCAACACTGAGTGCAAGCATGAGTAGGATATAATTCACCATGAACATAAATATCGTGGATGCTATGCTGATTTTGTTTCAACTACATGCGTGAACATGTGCCAAGTCAAGCCACTTGAATTGTTCAAAGGAGGATACCACCGTATCATACCACATCACAACCATTTTAATAGCATGTTTCCATGCAAGGTAAACCATTATAAACTCCTAGCTAATTAAGCATGGCATGAGCAACTATAATCTCTAATTGTCATTGCAAACATGTTTCATTCATAATAGCCTGAATCAGGAACGATGAACTAATCATATTTACAAAAACAAGATAGCTTGAGTTCATACCAGCTTCTCTCATCTCATTCAGTCCATTATATATCATCATTATTTCCCTTTCACTTGCACGACCGAACGGCGTGGATAATAATAATAATAGTGCACGTGCATTGGACTAAGCTGGAATCTGCAAGCATTTAATACAAGGGAGAAGACAAGGTAATATGGGCTCTTGGTTAGATCAACAATAATGCATATGAGAGCCACTCAACATTTTCATCATGGTCTTCTCCTCTCGACCCCCAAAGAAAAGAAATAAAACTATTTACACGGGAAATCTCCCAACAAGCAAAAGAAGAACGAGAAATATTTTTGGGATTTCTTTTAATTACTACTACTACAGGCATGGAAAGTAAACTAGCTAAAAGCTACAACTAATTTTTTGGTTTTTCTTAAGGTTTCTGAAGCACACAAGAAGAAGGCTTAGAAACGAAAATAAACTAGCATGGATAGTACAATGAAAAAGTATGAGCACTGACAACTAGCATGAGTGTGTGAACATGAATGTAATGTCGGTGAGAAATGCGTACTCCCCCAAGCTTAGGCTTTTGGCCTAAGTTGGTCTATGCCCACGGATCGAAGCTACTCCCTCCGGTGTACCGAGAAGGGTCCTCATGGTGCCACTGGTTGGCGATCTCCTCCGGATCCCACTGATAAACAAACTGATGATAAGGATCAAGTGGTGACTCAGGCTCTAGGACTCGTGTCAGCCTCCGGTACGCATAAATGGCCTCAGGTAAGATGAGGTGTGTGCCTGAAAGTATGTTAAATAGAGAGGGTGCAGGAAAGGTAATAATCTCGCAGTGAGTTGTACCAAATATCAAAGTATACTTAAGCATCTTGTTCTTATCTTTAACAATAAAATCATGTGCTACCATACTCTTATAATCTAGAAAAATAGGGGGCAGCAACTTTTCCTCTTTCTCATAATGCCTAATAGGTATCCCAAAGTATTCAGCAAGGCGTGAAGCAAAGATGCCTCCGAAGATGGGGCCCTTTGTTCGGTTCAGATTTAATCATTTAGCAACAATAATGCCTAAGCTAAAAGTGGTATCACGAAACAAAGCATGGCGCAAAATGACAATATCAGGAGCACTAAGTTCCATTGTTCCCGTGACCAATTAAGCATCTACTAGCAAATATCGCAAAGTAGCGTAGAACAGGAAAATGTATACTGGTAATTCTTGCATCTGAAATTTTCCTAGTTTCTCCTACAACAATTCTATTAATAAACCCATCTACATCGCTACGATGTGGTTCCTGGATGCTGCCCTCAAAGGGTATCTTGCAGACCCAACAAAAATCATGAAGTGACATCTCCTTAACCTCATCATATAAGTGAAACTCCACTAAAGGTGGTGATTTCTTAGCATGGAAATAAAAAATTTGCATGAAAATATTAGTGAGTAGAAGATACTGTTCGCGCTGGTGGCGGAGGAAGCCGGTGAGGTCTGCATTCTCAGCCAAATAATAAAAGTCATCGTAAATCACGGCTGCTCTCAAGAACTCATCACACGGCCATTCACATGGCCGAACCTCCGCAGTGCGAGGAAGATTGTATTTGGGCCTTTTATTCTCCTCACTCTGCTTATCCTTCAAGCTTCGGCTCGAGGAGCCCCTCAACAATCTCTTCATCATTTTCTTTCTGTAAAAAAATTCTGAAATTTTTAGTCACTCAAAATAAAAGTGAACCAAACTCAACAAGATTAACAGAAACTACTCTTACAAGTGCCTAGAGGCCATATCATGCATTAAAACCACTTGGGACCTTATAAATTTGACATGCAAGCTCAAGAACAGGGTCGCCTTAGTAGCAAAATTTTGCAATAAATAAAGCACTAGAACAAAAACTAATTGGACCATTGGAGGAATCACATATCGAAGAACAATCCCCCAAAGCAGTTTTGTGAATGGAGCTTTGAGCAAGGAGATCGAAAATGGCAGCAAGATGGGCTAGAACACGGGTTTGAGCTACGGGATGATTTTTTCTAGAGGAAGACGGAGTGTGTGGGTGCTGGAATGAGTGGAGGGGGCCACGTGGGGTCCACGAGGCAGGGGCGCACCCCAGGGGGGTGGGTGTGCCCTGGACCCTCGCGGCCAGATGGTGGGTCCCCCTGGTGTGTTCTCAGTGCGAGATATTCTTAGATATTCTACAAAAATTCATACTTCATTTTCAGGACATTTGGAGAAATTTTATTTTTGGGATATTTTTTATTGCAAGGATAATTCAGAAAACAGACAGAAAATACTATATTTGCCTTATTTGCCCTCAACGGGGATATGCACGTCCCCAACAATAAGAATATCATATTTCTTCTTGACAGTAGGAAGAGGGAATTCAAAACCTCCAATAGTTATCGTTGAGATTTTTCCAATAGAATTGATACTGTGGATTTGAGGTTGTTTCCTCAGAAAGTGTACTGTATGCTCGTTACCATTAACATGAAGAGTGACATTGCCTTTGTTGCAATCAATAATAGCCCCTGCAGTATTCAAAATGGGTCTACCAAGGATAATCGACATACTATCGTCCTCGGGAATATCAAGAATAACAAAGTCCGTTAAAATAGTAACATTTGCAACCACAATAGGCACATCCTCACAGATACCGACAGGTATAGCAGTTGATTTATCGGCCATTTGCAAAGATATTTTAGTAGGTGTCAACTTATTCAAATCAAGTCTATGATATAAAGAGAGAGGCATAACACTAACACCAGCTCCAAGATCGCATAATTAAGGCAGTTTTAACATAATTTCTTTTGATGGAGCATGGTATAGTTGGTACTCTGGGATCTCCTAGTTTCTTTGGTATTCCACCTTTAAAAGTATAATTGGCAAGCATGGTGGAAATTTCAGCTTCTGGTATTTTTCTTTTATTTGTAACAACATATTTCATATACTTAGCATAAGGATTCATTTTAAGCATATCAATCAAACATATACGCAAAAAGATAGGTCTAATCATTTCAGCAAAGCGCTCAAAATCCTCATCATCCTTTTTATTGGATGGTTTAGGAGGAAAAGGCATGGGTTTCTGAACCCATGGTTCTCTTTCTTTACCGTGCTTCCTAGCAATGAAGTCTCTCTTATCATAACGTTGATTCTTTGATTGTGGGTTATCAAGATCAACAGCGGGTTCAATTTCTACATCATGGTTATTGCTAGGTTGAGCATCAATATGAACATCATCATTAACATTATCACTAGGTTCATGTTCATTACCAGATTGTGTTTCAGCATCAGAAATAGAAATATCATTGGGATTCTCAGATGTGTCAACAACAGGTTCACTAGAAGCGTGCAAAGTCCTTTCATCTTTCTTTTTCTTATTCTTAGAAGGACTAGGTGCATCAGCATTAGTTCTCTGAGAATCTTGCTCAACTGTCTTAGGGTGGCCCTCAGGATACAAAGGTTCCTGAGTCATTTTACCCCCTCCAGTCGCAACTCTAACATCATTATCATTTTTCTTATTATTTAATTCATTGAGCAAATCATTTTGAGCTTTAAGCACTTGTTCTACCTGAGTGGTACATAGAAGCATGTTTACTAATAAGTGTAAGTTCATCTTTAACTCTAGACATATAATCACTCAGGTGTTCAATCATATAAGCATTACATTTCAATTGTCTACCAACATAAGCATTGAAGTTTTCTTGTTTAACAATAAAATTATCAAACTCATCCAAGCATTGGCTAGCAGACTTATAACGAGGGATATCACCTTCATCAAATCTATAGAGAGAATTTACCTTTACTACCTGTGTCAAGTTATCAAGACCATGTATCTCTTCAATAGGTGGTAAATTCTTAACATCTTCAGCTTTAATACCCTTTTCTTTCATAGATTTCTTTGCCTCTTGCATATCTTCAAGACTGAGAAATAGAATACCCCTTTTCTTCGGAGTTGGCTTAGGAGTTGGTTCAGGAAGTGTCCAATCATTATCATTACTCAATATATTATTCAATAGCAATTCAGCTTGCTCAACAGTTCTTTCCCTGAAAACACAACCAACACAACTATCCAGGTGGTCTCTGGAAGCATCGGTTAGTCCATTATAAAAGATATCAAGTATTTCATTTTTCTTGAGAGGATGATCAGGCAAAGCATTAAGTAATCGGAGAAGCCTCCCCCAAGCTTGTGGGAGACTCTCTTCTTCAATTTGCACAAAATTATATATTTCCCTTAAGGCAACTTGTTTCTTATGAGCGGGGAAATATTTAGCAAAGAAGTAATAAATCATATCCTGGGGACTACGCACACAACCAAGAGTAAGAGAATTAAACCATATTTTAGCATCACCCTTTAATGAGAACGGAAATAACTTAAGGATATAGTAGTAAAAAATTCTTTCCTCATGAGTAAATAGGGTGGCTATATCATTCAATTTAGTAAGATGTGCCACAACAGTTTCAGATTCATAGCCATAAAAAGGATCAGATTCAACCAAAGTAATCAACTCAGGATTGATAGAGAAATCATAATCCTTATTAGAGATACACATAGGTGAAGTAGCAAAGGCAGGATCATATTTCATTCTAGCATTCAAAGATTTTTCTTTCAGCTTAGCTAACAGTTTCTTAAGATCATATCTATCTTTGCAAGCAAAAAGATCTCTAGCAGTTTCTTCATACATAATATAACCCTCAGGTACATTAGGCAATTCATATCTAGGGGGGAGAATCTTCATCATCACTTTCATCAATATTATCAGTTTCAATAGTTTCATTCTCTCTAACCCTAGCAAGTTATTCAACAAGAAATTCACCTAATGGCACAATATTATCAAACATAGAAGTAGTTTCATCATAAGAATCATGCATAGCAGAAGTGGCATCATCAATAACATGCAACCTATCAGAATCAATAGCAGGTGTAGGTGTCGCAAGTTTACTCAAAACATAAGGTGAATCAAGTGTAGAGATAGATGGCAGTTCCTTACCTCCCCTCATAGTTGAGGGAAAAATCTTGGTTCTTTCATTTTTCAAGTTCCTCATAATGATCAACAGATATAAATCCCAAGTGACTCCAAGAATAGAGCTATGCTCCCCGGCAATGGCGCCAGAAAATAGTCTTGATAACCCACAAGTATAGGGGATCGCAACAGTTTTCGAGGGTAGAGTATTCAACCCAAATTTATTGATTCAACACAAGGGGAGCCAAAGAATATTCTCAAGTATTAGCAGTTGAGTTGTCAATTCAACCGCACCTGAAAGACTTAGTATCTGCAGCAAAGTATTTAGTAGCAAAGTAGTATGGAAGTAACAGTAACGGTGGCAAAAGTAACGGTAGTAGTTTTTGTAGCAGTTGTAACAGTGGCAACGGAAAAGTAACTAAGCAAAGATCAATATGTGAAAAGCTCGTAGGCAATGGATCAATGATGGATAATTATGTCGGATGCGATTCCTCATGCAACAGTTATAACATAGGGTGACACAGAACTAGCTCCAGTTCATCAATGTAATGTAGGCATGTATTCCGAATATAGTCATACATGCTTATGGAAAAGAACTTGCATGACATATTTTGTCCTACCCTCCCGTGGCAGCGGGGTCCTATTGGAAACTAAGGGATATCAAGGCCTCCTTTTAATAGAGTACCGGAACAAAGCATTAACACTTAGTGAATTGATGACCCACAAGTGTAGGGGATCTATTGTAGCCTTTTCAATAAGTAAGAGTGTCGAACCCAACGAGGAGCGGAAGGAAATGATAAGCAGTTTTCAGTAAGGTATTCTCTGCAAGCACTGAAATTATCGGTAACAGATAGTTTTGTGATAAGGTAATTTGTAATGAGTAATAAGTAATGCAAGTAAATAAGGTGTAGAAAGATGGCCCAATCCTTTTTGTATCAAAGGACAAGCCTGGAAAAACTCTTATATAAAGGAAAGCGCTCCCAAGGACACATGGGAATTATCGTCAAGCAAGTTTTCATCACGGCCATATGATTCATGTTTGGTACTTTGATAATTTGATATGTGGGTGGACCGGTGCTTGGGTACTGCCCTTACTTGGACAAGCATCCCACTTATGATTAACCCCTATTGCAAGCATCCGCAACTACAACAGAAGTATTAAGGTAAACCTAACCATAGCATGAAACATATGGATCCAAATCAGCCCCTTACGAAGCAATGCATAGACTAGGGTTTAAGCTTCTGTCACTCTAGCAACCCATCATCTACTTATTACTTCCCAATGCCTCCCTCTAGGCCTAAACAATGGTGAAGTGTCATGTAGTTGATGTTCACATGACACCACTAGAGGGATGACAACATACATCTCATCAAAATATCGAACGAATACCAAATTCAGATGACTACTTATAGCAAGACTTCTCCCATGTCCTCAGGAACAAACGTAACTACTCAAAAAGCATATTCATGTTCATAATCAGAGGGGTATTAATATGCATAATGGATCTGAACATATGATCTTCCACCAAGTAAACCAACTAGCATCAACTACAAGGAGTAATCAACACTACTAGCAACCCACATGTACCAATCTGAGTTTTGGATACAAATATTGGATACAAGAGATGAACTAGGGTTTGAGATGAGATGGTGCTAGTGAAGATGTTGATGGAGATTGACCCCCTCCCGATGAGAGGATCATTGCTGATGACGATGGTGATGATTTCCCCCTCCCGGAGGGAAGTTTCCCTGGCAGAACAGCTCCACCGGAGCCCTAGATTGGTTCCGCCAAGGTTCCACCTCGTGGAGGCGGAGTTTCATCCTGTGAGCTTGCTTATGATTTTTTTTCCTCGACGAAAGACTCCATATAGCCAAAGATGGGCATCAGAGGGCCACCATGGGGCCCATGAGGTAGGGGCGCGCCCAGGGGGTAGGGCGCCCCCCACCCTTGTGGATGGTGGGTGGCCCCCTCTGGTACTTTCTTCGCTCAGTATTTTTTATATATTCTAAAAATAATTCCCGTGGAGTTTCAAGACTTTTGGAGATGTGCAGAATAGGTCTCTAATATTTGCTCCTTTTCCAGCCCAGAATTCCAGCTTCCGGCATCCCCCCTCTTCATGTAAACCTTGTAAAATAAGAGAGAATATGCATAAGTATTTTAACATAATGTGCAAGAACAACCCATAATGCGATAATTATCGATATAAAAACATGATGCAAAATGGACGTATCAACTCCCCCAAGCTTAGACCTCGCTTGTGCTCAAGCGAAAGCCGAAATCAAAAAATATGTCCACATGTTTATAGATAGAGGTGTCGATAAAATAAAATACGGATATGAGGGCATCATGATCATTCTTAGAACAACAACATATATATATATAGTCATATGATCTCTTATGTTAAAGTAACAATTCAATCACAATTTCTAGTATGAATCATAAACTTAATTGAAAACTAACAAACTACAATCTCAGTCATTGAAGCAATTGCAATTTATCATATCATCGGAAGGAGTCAATAAGAGCTTTTTAGCAAGTCCACATACTCAACTATCATTTAGTCTTCCACAATTGCTAACACTCACGCGATATGTATGGTTATGAAGTTTTAGCCAGACACAGAGAAATATAGGGGCTTATAGTTTGCCTCCCAACTTTTTACCTCAAGGGTAATGTCAACAATAGTTCATGAAAACTCACATCCAATTAGCTATATGTATCTGGATCTTTCCAACACATTGTGCTTGCAAAAGGATAAAATGTAAAAAGGAAAGGTGAAGATCACCATGGCTCTTATATAAGGTAGAAGATAAAAGTAAAAGATAGGCCCTTCGCAGAGGGGAGCAAAGGTTGTCATGCGCTTTTATGGTTGGATGCACAAAATCTTAATGCAAAAGAACGTCACTTTATATTACCACTTGTGATATGGACCTTTATTATGCAGTCCGTCGCTTTTATTTCTTCCACATCACAAGATCTTATAAAGCTTATTTTCTCCACATTAATAGATCATACATATTTAGAGAGCAATTTTTATTGCGTGCACCGATGACAACTTACTTGAAGGATCTTACTCAATCCATAGGTAGGTATGGTGGACTCTCATGGCAAAAACAGGTTTAGGGATATTTGGAAGCACAAGTAGTATCTCTACTTGGTGCAAAGAAATTGGCTAGCATGAGAGGGAAAGGCAAGCTCAACATGTTGGATGATCCATGACAATATAATTTATCTCAGATGTAAAAAAACATAACCCATTACATTTTCTTCCTTGTCCAACGTCAACTTTTTAGCATGTCATATTTTAATGAGTGCTCACAATCATAAAAGATGTCCAAGATAGTATATTTATATATGAAAACCTCTCTTTCTTTATTACTTCCTATTAATTGCAACGATGACCAAAACAATGTTTGTCAACTTTCAACAACTTTTATTCATCATACTTTTATATGTGAAGTCATTACTCTCCATAAGATCCTTATGATCTCTTTATTTCTTTTTATTTTTTTTATTTTATTTTATTTTATTTCCTCAAGATCATAGCAAGATAATCAAGCCCTTGACTCAACACTAATCTTTATTATATAAAGCTCACGGACTCGATTACATAGAAGGATCATAGAGCAAAACTCAAAACTAGATCATACTAAAACTTTAATCTACTAGATCAAGATATTACCAAAAGGATAGAACTAAGAAAAACAGTAAAGAATAAAGTGATGGTGAGAAGATACCGGGGCACTCCCCCAAGATTGGCAGTTGCCAAGGGGAGTGCCCATACCTGATGATTAGTTCTTCTTTGTTGGCGAAGAAGGTGTTGGTGATGATGGATAGTCGCACATCGAGCGTAAGAGATCCTCCAATTTGTGGATAATGCCTTTGAGTGCGATGATATTCTCCTTCAACAAAATATTTTCACTTGTGAGGTACTTGTTTTGAATGCGAGCTAACTCAACCATCTTGAAAGCTTCAATCTCCGTTGGAATAAAGAGATTGTGGTGAGGTTGAAGGATGTCTTCTTCTACTACTGCAGGAACTTGATCCCCCGTGGCCTTCTTGATCCCATCATCCTTGTTGATCCCTCCAGGCTCTTCTTTCTTCAGCTCTATCTTCATTAGCCAAGCATCGTTGCCCTCATTATTGGAGGAGGAGGGAGACGACATGATGCTTAGCCTTGACAACCCTGGCAGAAAATAGCTTGAAACAAAAACATGAGATATTTGCATGATACGGTGGTCAAAACCTTTGGGAGATTATATAGTGATTTTTTACCGACCAAAAGAAGTATCGTGCAAGAAAACGGAGTCCAGAGAGCACACAAGGTGCCCACGAGGCAGGGGGTGCGCCCAGGGGGGTAGGGCGCGCCCTCCACCCTCGTGTACGCCTCGTGTCCTTCCCGGACTACTTCCTATTTTCCTATTTTCTTAAATATTCCAAAATGGAGAAAAATTGCCATTAGAACTGTTTTGGAGTCGGTTTACTTACCATACCACGTACCTATTCCTTTTCGGAGTCTGAAAAATTCCGTAAAGTGTCCCTTATGTATTCCTCCGGGGTTACGGTTTCAATAACATTAGTTTCAACATTTATGGGATTACCTGAGATATAATTTATGATTCTTTGACCGTTTACCACCCTCGGATTTGTGCCTTCGAAGTTGTTGATTTTTATGGCACCGGAACGGTAGACCTCCTTGATAACGTAAGGACATTCCCATTTAGAGAGAAGTTTGCCTGCAAAAAATCTTAAATGAGAGTTGAATAGCAGCACATAATCACCTACATTAAACTCACACTTTTGTATCCTTTTTTCATGCCATATTTTAACTTTTTCTTTAAACAGTTTGGCATTCTCATAGGCCTGGGTTCTCCATTCATCAAGTGAGCTAATGTCAAATAACCTCTTCTCACCGGCAAGTTTGAAATCATAATTGAGCTCTTTAATGGCCCAATATGCCTTATGTTCTAATTCAAGAGGTAAGTGACATGCTTTTCCATAAACCATTTTATACGGAGACATACCCATAGGATTTTTGTATGCAGTTCTATAAGCCTATAATGCATCATCAAGGTTCTTGGACCAATTCTCTCTAGATCTATTAACAGTCTTTTGCAAAATTAATTTGAGCTCTCTGTTACTCAATTCTACTTGACCACTAGACTGCGGGTGATATGGAGATGCAATTCTCTGATTAACATCATACTTAGCAAGCATTTTACGAAAGGCACCATAATAAAATGTGAACCACCATCTGTCATTAAATATCTAGGGACTCCAAACCTCAGAAAAATAACTTCTTTAAGCATCTTAATAGAGGTGTTATGATCAACACTACTAGTTGGAATAGCTTCTACCCACTTAGTAACGTAATCAACAACAACTAAAATATGTGTATACCCATTAGAGGAAGGAAACGATCCCATGTAATCGAAGCCCCAAACATCAAATGGTTCAATAATGAGTGAATAATTCATAGGCATTTCTTGACATCTACTAATATTACCAATTCTTTGACATTCATCACAAGATAAGACAAACTTACGGGCATCCTTGAAGAGAGTAGGCCAATAAAAATCGGATTGCAATACCTTATGTGCAGTTCTATCTACAGCATGGTGTCCTCCATAAGCTTCGGAGTGACACTTGTGTAGGATCTGTTCCTATTCATGCTCAGGTATACAACGTCTAATAACACCATCTACTCCTTTATAAAGGTGTGGGTCATCCCAGAAGTAATGTCTTAAATCATAGAAAAACTTTTTCTTTTGTTGGTATGTGAAACTAGGTGGTATAAATTCATCAACAATGTAATTAGCAAAATCAACATACCATGGAGCAGTACGAGAAGCATTTATGACATTTAATTCTTCATCAAAAAAGCTATCATCAATAGGTAGTGGGTCATCAAGAACATTCTCTAACCTAGACAAGTTGTCTGCAACGGGGTTCTTAGCTCCCTTTCTACCAATAATATGCAAATCAAATTCTTGTAGTAGGAGAACCCATCTAATAATTCTAGGTTTAGCATCTTTCTTTTCCATAAGATATTTAATAGCAGCATGATCAGTGTGAATAGTTACTTTAGAATCAACAATATAAGGTATAAACTTATCACAATCAAATACAACTGCTAAGAATTCCTTTTCAGTAGTAGCATAATTTCTCTGGGAATTTTCTAGAGTTTTACTAGCATATTGAATAACATTTAGTTTCTTATCAACCCTTTGTCCTAGAACAACACCTACAACATAATCACTAGCATCACACTTGATTTCAAATGGTAAATTCCAATCAGGTGGCTGAACAATAGGTGCAGAAATCAAGGCTTTCTTAAGTATTTCAAATGCTTCTACACAATCATCATCAAAGACAAAAGGGATATCTTTTTGTAACAGGTTAGTCAGAGGCCGGGAAATTTTTGAGAAGTCCTTAATGAACCTCCTATAAAAACCGACATGACCAAGGAAACTTCTTATAGCTTTGATGTCCTTGGGACACGACATCATTTCAATAGCATCAACTTTAGCTTTGTCAACTTCAATACCTCTTTCAGAAATTTTATGCCGAGGTCCAATTGCTCGGCAGGCTCCTCCTCTAGGCTACTCCTAGGCTCCTCCTAGGCGACTACCGCCGGTGGCCACCTCACCTCCCGCCGGTTGCCACTCCGGCGCCGGCAGCCACAACTTCTCTGCCACTAGTCTCCTTGTGGGTGGCTTCCACCACCTTTTTCGTCTCTTCGCTGGAGGAGAAGGGCCACGGGAGTTGGCTATGGAGCCACCTACGCTCAACTTTGCTTGAGGTAAAGAGTTTCAACATTCGATGAGGCAAAAGTTTGGTCATCCAGTGGTTTTTTCCCCTGGTTTTCGTCAACAAGAGTTCACTTTGGTGGTTTCCTTTTGTCGGGCTCGGTTTCCTTTGGATTGTCACACGGTTAGTATCACTCTCCAATCTTGTTTCTGTGGGTATCCCCAAGGGTTTCGTGTGCATCATCTCAAGGACAGATCTTTCAAGTTCTCTGTTGCTTCCAAATCTATGGGCTTTGAAGTTTATAATCATGGTCGTGTGATCGAGAAGGATTTTCGGTTAGTTTTTAATCTTTGGGGTTTTGGAGGCCCCAACTAGATACGTGAAGAGTAGATTTTCTATCATGAAGAGGAAGCTTCTTGGACTTTGGTATCTAGAGGTTCTCGCCCGCGAGCTGCCGCCGGCAATGTTTCTGGTGATCAACTCCGGCTATCGGTTTTTTCTTGTCTCACGGGTATTCCGACCTCTAGTAATAATGAGGTCTTAGACAATAATGAGCCCTTAATGCACGATCTTAATACCACTTGAGAGGTTAACGCTGCAATTTCACAGAGCGGGAATCGGGGCTTTTCAAATGAAGGGCTACAGTGCTATGCATGCGGCAAAATGGGCCACTTTGCCAGAGAGTGCTCTAAGAAGAAGCTACCTGGGCTTTTTCCTTTCCTTCGTTTCGCAACTTTCCCCAGCCCACCTGCCGAGGCCTGGGACATGGATGCGGTCCAGGATTGGTTTAAGTCTGCTGGCCCAGCCCGTGACCCCTTCGTGGTTTCCTCTTTTAGTGAGCTCTGTAAGGGATATTTTCCTAATTTCCAGCCCTGATTTGCACTTGCCTCCTCAACTTCTACGCACTTCTCCTTTGTTTCTTCACAGCTCACAAACCCTGCTCCTGTCACCTTAAGCTCACCATCGACAGTGAGTGCTACTGCCGTGGCGTCGATGGCCAACATTCCGATTGACCCACGACCTTTTGTGCCCCATGGTTTTGACATTCAGCAAGTCCATGGCCGCAATGGGGTGGTGCGGGCGGTGCTTCCCCAACAGCCTTGTCGCCACGAAGATTGGGCGATTGCAACAATCCATCCACTACCCGCCGATGCTCCTTTCCCAATGTAAGAGATGTTCTTAAAGAATTCATTGTTGAGCATAGGCAGTTGGGGTTGAGAGATATTCAGCGCTGTCCGTTTGGTGAGGCCTATGTGCGTCTGACGAGGGTTAGAGACAGAGATAAGTCGGTGATAGATAGCCCGCATGAATTTGGTGATGTGTTCATTTCGTTTGTGAAGCATGATGAGGGCAGAAATCATAGACGGGTCCACTTCAATAGGACTGTTTGGTTATTACTGACAAGAGTACCTTTCGATTTTCGCAACACTGAAGATCTTGCTTGTGCTGTCAGTAAGTTTGGCCGTATGATCTCTTGGGATAAGGAGGATGATCACATGGGGCGCATTGTGGTCAAAGCTAGAGTTATGAATCTGGACATCATTCCTAAAAGTATGAGATGGTCTGAAGGGGATGAGTTTGAGGAAGATGGCTGGTCTTCTTCCATTGAAGTTCTGGCCAGCGAGCTTCTGGGTGGGGGCCAGCAGATGAGGATCCCATTCCTCCTGACAATGTGGATCCACACCCCCTTCCTGAAGTTGTTGAGCATGGAAATGGTTTTCATAATGCTGCTGTTAACAATATCCCTATGGATGTTCAGAATGAGGATAATTGGGAGCAATGGAACATGCCACAGCAAGATAACCAGAATGCAGTTCTAGAGGACCTCTTGGATGCTGTGCAGCAGGAAGAGATGGCATGGGCAGATGGAGAGGAACTGCTTCCAGCAGTCAGCAATAGTAGCTTATCTTCAGACATGTCCTTTTCTGAAAGAGATAATTCCAACCTTTTTTGGCCACCTGTAGCAGCTGAGAACTTTCAACCTAGACAGGTTGAACATGCTGCTTTACCTCCTGCCATTGTGGTTGCAAATGGCCTGCAGAATATTATTCAGGCATACCAATCTGATGATGAAGAGCCTCTTTTGCTGCAAGAACAGAATCTGGATGATGCACTGCCTCGTGAACTTCCTCATGGTCAAGATGTTGCAAACCATTTGCAAATTGTTGCAGTCAGCCCTCCACCTAGGTTTGATGAGGCAGCTGTCCCTGCTGTTATTCTTGTTGCTCAAGTTTTGGAGTCACCAGCCAATGTCCAGCAAGTTGGAGCCGTTGTGGAACCTGGCCTGGTTTCTGCCATGCCCTTGGGAGACTCAGTGGCTACTGGGCCGTTTATGCCCTCTCAGGCTATTGGTACTTCAGATAAAGCCATCCATTGCGGCCCTGGCCACATCACTACTTCAAGAGGAAGCCTTGAGCCAGTTGCAAACCTGGAGGATCTTCCACCTAGGTTCCAAGGTAACTGGGTCAGCCAAATTGATGAGCACTTCAGCATGGCACCTTCTCTTCTTGGTTTAAAATGTATCCAACTTGTTGCATCTGCTAATAATGATCTTGTTGTCTCTGAGGAAGGACTTTTGTTGTGGAAACAACACTTTCAAGAGCAAACTATGGATAATAAGAGTTCTTTCTCTGCCAACATTCCTGTAAGTTGGTTTAATTTTATTGTCCACCTTCTCCTGTCACCTGATAAGTTTGAATGGACTGACAATATGTTAAACTCTGGAATGTGGGAACTTGTCTTTGCTGTGGAGAACATGGAACATGCTTTTATATTTCACATTCCTCATAAGTGTCCTACTTCTCATGCACCTATTTGTCAGGCCATTGCCATTGAGGATCAACTTAACAAAGATATGGGCAAGGAAAATAGTGGACTGGCTTCCAATGTGCAGGATGTGGAGTCCCAGGATTTACTGCAGCCTTTTGGCTCTGACAATCTGAGGAAGAGGAGTGGGAAGACCCCCCTGATTGAAACAGAGGTAAGGAGAAGTGATAGAATTAAAAAGGATAATGCTGGTTACAAAAGAAATTCTTGCTCAAATAATAAGTGCCTGCCTTGCAATGCTGCCCCTCCCATCATTCAAAAGTCAGTTGTTAAAAACCTCACTGCCTCTTTATGTAAGGTTGCTGAGAGGGAGCTGGAGGACAAGATGTCTAAGAAGCCCAGGAGAAGGCAAGATGAGGACTTGGTCAAGGTGCCTGATGGTGTCCTGGACTAGGGGGTGCTCACCACGTCGTCTCCCGATCTGTTAGATTGGGCCGAGGACCCCCATGGCCGTATACTCATGGGCCAGTTTGGACAGCTGCCGCATACATGGAAGATTCCACAAGACTTGGTGATCAAGACAAGGACTCCTCCCCACCGGCGTATTCGGCTAGGACTCTTGTTATCCTAGGCCTCTGGTGCATTATATAAACCGAGGCCAGGCTAGTCGATAGATCATATACAACAATCATACCATAGGCTAGCTTCTAGGGTTTAGCCTCTACGATCTCGTGGTAGATCAACTCTTGTAATACTCATATTATCAAGATCAATCAAGCAGGACGTAGGGTATTACTTCCATCAAGGGGGCCCGAACCTGGGTAAACATCTTGTCCCCTGCCTCCTGTTACCATCCACCTTAGACGCACAGTTCGGGACCCCCTACCCGAGATCCGCTGGTTTTGACACCGACATTGTTGCTTTCATTGAGAGTTCCGTTGTGTGATCGGCAAAAGGATTGATGGCTTGTCTGCGGGTCAACTACGATGCCGGCATCTTTGTCGTCGGCTCGACTGGTCACCTTGGCTCGACCGAGGACCGTGCTCCATCTCTGATCGTCATGTTCGGATGAGGGCCTTCATCAACATCCACTCCGATCTCTATCAAGATCATGGAGGAACCATCCATGGAGCTCGGGGGCTCAACGTCAACATTGCCCTCGGGCGACCGTGTTGTTTTTCCGAACAGCGAACTTGTATCCGCTGCCACCACCTCTTAGAGCATCGCTTTTACGATCCTTTGATGGATTGTGCGGAATTGAGTCTACAACAACCATGCAAAATTTCGTCGAGTTCCGATGGAGGAATCTCCGACAATCTACGATATACCGGAACCCTATTAAATCTGGACGGGAATCTGGACGAGTTTAGGGCATGGTCTCCAGCACCTATCTCGGACGTCCTTTGGAAGATCCAACCGTTGATCAGCTGCGGAATTCTTATATCTAACACCCCTCAAAATTTCAGCTCGATCCGACCGTCCGAACTCTGGGAATCTTCTGATTAGTGCATCACTTTTCGGGTCTGTTTTCTGCACGAATATGGATCTGACCCGAATTCATGTTCCTTTATGAACGTGATATGGGACAACCTTCTTAAAGGAATTTTCTCCTAGGGTATTGTGCGTTGTTTTTTTTAAGCCTCCTCTGAGGTAGTCTTCACTATCATACTGGTGTCAAACCAGTTTGGCAATACTGCTCCACGGCTACCGACCTGCGCTAGACACGTCGTCGCCTTTTGAGCCGAGCTCAACTACTTTGGATCGTCATGTCGGCGAGCGAACGAGAGTTCGGAATCATCAAGGATAAATCATCACCAACATCGCCGCCCCATGGAATACACGGAGCGGGAACACATGCATCGCCGCATGGTCACTTCATCAAGCCGGCATTGACCGCGTCACAAGTTACGACCTGCGTCGGCATGGACGCACTGTTTCTTCTTCAAGCCGATGTCAATCACGCCGAACTGCTTCAACACCTCGGCTGACACGACAGCTGCAACGTCTCCTTACCGGCCTGCTCCGTCTCCTCGGCTAGACCGAGGGTTTCACCATCAACTTACTTCGGAGACTTCGGCGTCACCAGCCGACCAGCTTCATCACATTAGCTGGACCATGGGTTTTTCCTCGGTGAGCCAACCTTTGCTAGCATCATCATGCCACCGCTTCATCACCCATCAGGCAATGGGTGTGCAGATCAAGCCCCAATTTTGGGAGTAACCTTTCTCCAGATTGCTACAACAGATAAACTAGGTGCTATTAATCCTAGTATTTTTTCTTGCCTGGGTTTATTTTCCCAAGGAATTATTACTCCGGTTTGTTTCATCATCTATACATAGGTCTATCAAATGGTGGCCGCATTAACAACGACCGCGTGGTGGTTCGGTCAGTTCTCGTATACAGTTCGGCGAATGCCGCATCTGGAACTCAGACCGGCCTGCGAATTCAGGCTTGGCCACGCCTTCACCACGTCACGCCGACGCCCTGCATCGACATGACTTCGGCGCCTGGCCACATCTCTTTCAATAAATTATTTTTGCGAAAAGCAGTTATCCTTTTTGGACCGCACTATTTTATGTGTGTAGGTGATCGACTTCGACTGCGTCACGTGGTTTCTTCGGCAAGCCGACGCCGTCGTCCTAATCGGCGTAAATCGGCTTGCGCGATCACCTTGTTGGTCGTGTTGCCATACCGACGTGTTCGGTTGCCTCGAGGACTTCGACATCGCCGAGAGAGCTCTAACTCATCGAGTGTTCGGCGCACATGCCATATTTCTTTTATTACTCACTTTGCATAAATTATTGATTATGCAACAATTTTTTTTATTATTCCTATTATCTTTGGCTTGCACTACTTTCTGTGTACAGGTAGATAATCTGGGCAGCGCTGTCACCGCGGTGTACCGATGTACCACGTCACCTCGGCTGACCGGGGGCTTCGTCATCACTTCATTAACACACGCTGGGGGCTTTGGCGTCACACTGCCGGCCTGCTCCGTCACCACAGTCGGACTGGGGTTTTCACCTCGCCCATCGACTATGCTGTGTCACCACTTCATCAAGCTGAGTTCTTTACTCGGACATCTGGGGACCGGCTTGAGGGCTGGGATCTCGTCCCGCCACAATCTCGGCCTGCGTCATCAACATCGAGCACATTAACCAGCTAAGTCGCTTTCATGCTCAAAAACTTTCAGTTTTAAACTTTGTTCGGTTCGACCAAGCATTATACTTTTCGGCACAAAGTTGTTTGGGACAAAGTTCCCTGTCATAACTTTGTTTGTGACCTGCATATTCAAATACCCCGTTTATTTGGGGGCTCCTTTGATGGAGCTTTTCCTCTTGCATATGATTATACTTGTACGGCTTCATTCCTTGTTCGTGTATTAAGCCACAATATGCACGATATTGACCTAAGCGATTTGCAAGCTGTGTTGCCTCGCTCCTGTGTTTACCCCTACGTTCCCGATTGTTCGGCTAGGGAGTAAAGGGAGCACCTTTGCGATTGTCATGACCGGGTCATCCGAGCTCTGACCTCAGACTGGGTGAAGCCGAAAGCTAGCGCTCTTAATGTTTTCAATCATGGTCGGTACACAACGGAACTCATGAGTACAAAAAATCTATTGCACAAGTCTCATAGTAATAATGAGCACCAAAGAAAGGTATCGGTGGGGGTACTATTTTCTTCGAAGATGCTCCTTACACTGAGTGCATAAGTTCCCTGAGTGCACTCTGTCTATTACAGCCTTATGGCCTGATTGCCTGGTCATCAGAAACACCATCGATACTCTCGACAGGTGGAGTACATGACACTTTTCGGCTCTTGGCCAAAGAGGGAGAAGCCGACGGTCGGTTAAGACGCGTTTAAAGTTCGGGGTGAACACATATATATGATATAAGTACTTCGGTACATACAATCATTATACATAAAATTCTTTTACCCAAGTCACTTGGGGGCTCTTAAAATTTATATGAGCTGTTTTATAGTAAATGTGTTTTATTATTGGTCGTTGAAAAGTCTTTTTCTACCGCTGCTTTTTTGACTCGTGTTTATGGTCAATAGCCGGATAGCCTGTCTTCTCTCTAAAAGCTGCTTGAGTTTAGTTTGCTAAACTGACCTCGGAGAAGTACTCCGCCTTTGGGATAAGGAGCTTGAAGCCGTAGGCTGACCCGCGTGAAGTCTTGAGATCGGATGTGTCATGTTAAAGCACGACAGAAGCACAATTTTTTTCTTCCAATTTTTGGATTGGCACCAGACACTTGATCTTGTTCGGACGTCAAGTTTTTACTGACGTTTTTGGCTTTCCAAGCTTATGGCACTTTCAAACTATTTGTGTGTTTTCAGCACAAGTCTCACAGTGCAGCACCGGACACCTTTAGAGATTCGGCAAAAACATTCTCAGATATTGCTATATATGCATCGGTTTCGAATTATGTCTTCGGTCAATAGTTGGGTTGCCCGGCTCCTGTGCTTGCCTCCTACGTTCCGCTTTGTTAGGCTAGGTGTGCAAAGGGAGAACCACTGCGATTGTGCTTCCAGCTCACATGGTTAAGCACCTCAGTGGAGAAAGCCAAAAACTGACTGTCACAAATAAGCATAAACTGGTCAGTGATCCGTTGACTGTGTTAAATGATGGTCCATTCATAACATTGGCCGAAGTGTTTACAGCTTGACCTCGACTGTCGCCGAACACTACCGGGGGCTAGTAACTGGCCTCCCAAACTAAATCCTCAATATTTTGCTCTTGCATTAGAGCTGAGGTTTCATGATCATGCTTAGCATGACAACCCAAAGAAAGGAACCGATAGTAGGACTATTTTCTTTGGAAGACATTTCTTATGTTAAACATTAATATAACATATCTCTCTGTGTACCTTTGTTTATAAAACCGTATGGCCAGATTGCCTTGTTTGTCATAAATCCTTGCGCTCACAAAGGCTTTATAAAGTAGGACAAACACTCCTCGGCTACTGGCCGAGGAGGTGGAAGCCGATGGTCGGTCAACAAAGTTTTGTACAATGTGGATCCGAGCATTAATGATGTAAAGTACTTGGATACATAGAATCATTACACATAATTTGTGATTTTACTCTGGATATTGATCCTTAATTCGGCCACCCATGCCCGCATTAAGGCTCGGGGGCTACTGGGCTTCGGGCTTATCATTTACTAATATTAAAGGGGCGTATCGATCCCCTGATCTGGTGTTGCCACCCGACCAGTGTCTCGGGGGCTACTGCATTGGCAATCCAGTGCAGAAAATTTAAGTGCAATGTAGTTTTCGAGGAGATTATGATCCTGAGGTTGGTCGGCCGCACCCAACCTAAGTCTCGAGGACTCTGCACACCGCTTTTTGTGTCCCAAAGTATTCTGCCGAGCTAGGAGTTGATCCTCAGACCGATTTTGCAAATCAACCTGAGTCTCAGCGGCTACTGGGACGAGCGGTCTTATGTCATCCTTCAGGTGCATCTCGGGTTTTAGACCGATACACACCTTGAGGGCTACTAGCTATATATCTCGGTAGAGAATAAATTGCACCAATAAAAAATATTGACAAAAAATCGGCCCACAGTCGGGGTGGTGCACCACCTCGGAAGCAGTCCGGCATAAAGCTCGGGCGCTAGTGGTTGGCTCCATAGAGGGCATTTCTGGCATTAAGTTCGGCTAAACTCTTTCAACCTTTTTGAACCAAGGTGATTTATCACACCTCGGATATAGTCCCGCGCTGGGGCTCGGATACAGTCCAGCGTTGGAGCTTGGACACAGTCCGGCGTTGGAGCTCGGATACATTTCGGCGTTGGAGCTCGGAAGTAGTCCGGCATTGGTGCTCGGCTGCAAAAGATACCTCGGATGCAGTCCAGCGTTAGAGCTCGGACGCAAGAGGACACTGACTCTCGGGAACAACTTCAATCCCGAGGTGCGGCATAGAAATAAAAAGGCATTGATAAAGGCCGGAAACTTAAAGGGGCTCCTCGGATACCCGACGTGTAAACTCGTCGAATGCATTTCGGCGATCCTCAAGATCGAATATGAGATGATTTGTTGAACCAGTTTTCAAGACCAACAACCGAAGATGAAGAACAGTTCGGAAGAATCGAGGAGCGTCCCTAACTTGAAGACCGGTTCAGGGGGCTACCGACGGTGTCCTGGACTAGGGGGGTGCTCACCACGTTGTCTCCCGATCTGTTAGATTGGGCTGATGACCCCCATGGCCATATACTCATGGGCCAGTTTGGACAGCTGCCGCATACATGGAAGATTCCACAAGACTTGGTGATCAAGACAAGAACTCCTCCCCACCGGCGTATTCGGCTAGGACTCTTGTTATCCTAGGCCTCTGGTGCATTATATAAACCGAGGCCAGGCTAGTCGATAGATCATATACAATAATCATACCATAGGCTAGCTTCTAGGGTTTAGCCTCTACGATCTCGTGGTAGATCAACTCTTGTAATACTCATATCATCAAGAGTAATCAAGCAGGACATAGGGTATTACCTCCATCAAGAGGGCCCGAACCTGGGTAAACATCATGTCCCCTGCCTCCTGTTACCATCCGTCTTAGACGCACAGTTTGGGACCCCCTACCCGAGATCTGCTGGTTTTGACACCGAAAGTGCCCTTGGCCAAAGGAGAGGACAATACATCCAACTCTTCTTCATGTTAGTTGCCACCAGCTGGATTAGGGTCTTAAGGGGTAGTGTGTTTGGATCATCTTGCTCTTACTTGGATTTCTCAATGATGAACGGTGTAATGCTGGGAGACTAGTACCTTTTGGAACTTGTTTATCTGCTGATGTACTCTCTTATTAAAACCTCTGTGATGTATGGGTTATGGATGTTGTGCTGGTCTTGTGATGTGCTGTGGTTCATGGCATTGTGCCTTTTGTCCTTCCTCTTGGTTGATCAAGTGCTAGTGCTTGATTACTGGTACAGAAATTGCTATTGTTTTCATGAATAACACAAACAGAAACTGGAATATCCTTAACTGGAATATTAGAGGGATGAATTCTGAAGATAAATGGTTGGCTCTAAGACAGAAAATTGATGAGAGTGACAGTAACATCTTGTGGTTTCAAGAAACTAAAAGAGAGTCTTTTGACACAGCTTACATTAAATTTTTTTGTCCTAACAGAATTAATAAATTTTCTTTCCTCCCATCTATTCGAGCTTCTGGGGGGCTGCTAGTTGCTTGGAATGGTTCACAGTTTGCTGGAGAAGTTATTGCTCAAAACAGATTCTCTCTTTCAATCCCATTTACCAGCTTGTTATCCAATCAGTCATGGATCCTAACTAACATATATGGTCCCAGTGACCCACAGGACAAAGTTGAATTCATCAATTGGTTTTTGAATATTCACATGCCTATAGATGTGGACTAGATTCTTATGGGAGACTTCAATCTTATGAGGGCTCCTTCAGACAGAAACAGACTTGGTGGAGATGTTAATGACATGCTTTTGTTTAATGAGGCAATCAGCAACCAAGGTTTAATTGAACTACCTTTGCAGGGAAGAAAGTTCAGTTGGAGTAATATGCAGCATGATCCTTTGTTAGTCAAACTGGATTGGTTTTTTACTTCTACCTCATGGATGACCACTTTCCCAAACACCATTGTGCTCCCTCTTGCAAAACCTATATCTGATCACTTGCCTTGTGTTATTAAAATTGGCACTTCTATTCCAAAAGCAAGAGTGTTTAGATTTGAAAACTATTGGCTGCAACACTCAGACTTTAAGCAGGTGGTTGTTGCTGCTTGGAATATCCCAGTGGGAACTCTTGATGCTGTTAAAAGTTTGAATGCAAAATTTAAAAATTTGAGGAGAGCTTTGAAGTTGTGGGCTAGGTCTTTATCTTGTTTGAAAGCTCAAATTGCCAAACTAAATGAGCTCATCTTTCTTTGGGATTTCTTTGAGGAATTCAGAGAATTGGACATTCATGAATGGAACTGCAGGGTTATCCTAAAAGATCAGCTACTCGTTCTTTTGAGGAACCAAAAGATTTACTGGAATCAAAGGGGTAAAATTAAGGGGGTCAAATTTGGAGATGAGAACACAAAATTTTTCGATACTAAAGCTTCAATCAACCACAGGCACAATCATATTGCTGTTCTTCAAAATGATGACCAAGTGGAAATATCTGATCATGCTGGGAAAGCTGCAATTCTCTGGGAATCTTATAAGAAAAGAATGGGAACATCTCACAAAACATCTATGCACTATGATTTGGATTCCTTATTTGGTCGCAGGCAAGATCAAACACTTTTTGATAACCTGGAGTTTCCTTTCACTGAGGAAGAAATTTGATGTTGTCAAGGACCTTCCACTTGACAAATCACCAGGTCCAGATGGTTTCAAAAATGAATTTTCTAAATCTTGTTGGGATATTATTAAAGTGGATGTGCTCAAATTTATTCAAGACTTTCATGCTGGGCAAATTTCAATTGAGATCTTAAACACTTCCTACATAACACTAATTCCTAAAGGAAGCACTCCTATGACAGCAAATGACTTCAGGACAATTTCACTCCTTAATTGTTGTCTTAAACTTGTCACTAAGTTGTTGGCAAACAGGCTGCAGAAAGTGATTCTCAAGTTGGTGCACATCAACCAATATGGATTCCTCAAAGAAAGATCCATCCATGACTGCTTGGGTTGGGCATATGAGTATCTGCATCAAGGCCATAAGTCCAGAGAAGAAATTATTGTGCTTAAACTAGATTTTGAAAAGGCTTTTGACACCATTGAACACCAGGAAATTTTGGATATCTTAAAGGCCAAAGGTTTTGGAGACAGATGGATCGACTGGATTAAAATGCTGTTCACTTCTGCATCATCTACTATCTTACTTAATGGTGTTCCTGGCAAGAAGTTTTACTGTCTTAGAGGGGTCAGGCAGGGAGATCCTCTGTCCCCCCTTTTATTTGTGATTGCTGCAGACATGCTACAGTCAATTCTTAATAAGGCCATGCACCTGGGTTTGCTTACCTCACCTCTGCAAGTGGAATCATGTCCTGACTTTCCCATTATACAGTATGCAGATGACACTCTAGTTCTCCTTCAAGCTGATGCAAAACAACTTCATTGCCTCAAAGCACTCCTCAACACTTTTGCAGATGCTACTGGCCTTAAAGTGAACTATAATAAATCAAGCCTCATCCCAATCAATGTGCCAGAAGACAAGGTGGAAATTTTGACAAATACTTTCCATTGCAAAAGAGAATCTTTCCCCATACAGTATTTGGGAGCACCTTTGGGTCTTCATAAGCCAACTGTGGAGCAATGCTTTCCACTTGTCACAAGACTGCAGAAGAAGCTTGTGGGTTTATCTTCTTTCATGACTCTGGCTGGGAGATTGTTACTTGTAAAATCTGTTCTAAACTCTCTATTGATTTACCTCATGGGATGCCTTGATGTGCCTGTCACCATTAAAACTCAAGCTATCAAGTTTTTGAGGCATTGTCTTTGGAGAGGCCCTGACCTAGAGGATCACAGGCCTACTATGGTGGCTTGGAGCACTGTTTGTCGACCTAGGGATCAAGGAGGCCTAGGGGTGATGGATATCTTTGTTCAAAATAAAGCTCTGCTTCTTAAGAATCTGCACAAGTTTTATAATAGGCATAACATTCCATGGGTCAACTTGATTTGGGAAACTTACTATAACAATGATTTGTTGCCTGCCAGCAATTGGATTGGATCTTTTTGGTGGAAGGCAAATCTTAAGCTCATTGATAATTTCAAATCTTTGGCCAGATGTCACATAGGGGATGGTAAAAGTGCTTTATTCTGGACTGTTCTGTGGCATTCAGCTTGTTTACACACCTCTTATCCTTTATTCTGGACTTGTTTCCACACCTCTTATCCTTTGTAAAGAACAAGAACACTTCTGTGAACACCATTATTCATACTGAATTCTTGGAGGATCTGTTCCACCTTCCTCTCACTGTACAAGCCTTCCAGGAATTTGAAAGAATGGAAGACATTTGTATTGCCTTAAGGGTTTATGACTCCCTGGATTGCACTGACACCTGGAGTTACATTTGGGGTAATGATCAATTTTCAGTTGCTAAGGCTTATAAAGTGATGATTGGAGTTAAAATTGTGCCCCAACAGTTCAACTGGATTTGGAATAGCTCCTGCCAGCCCAAGCACAAGGTGTTCTTTTGGAGATTACTTCATGACAGGCTCAATACTAGGAACCTTCTTCGCAGGAAACTTTCCATCTGGAAAACTACAACTGTGTTGTCAACAATTGTCCTCAGGAGAAAACCTTGCAGCATCTCTTTTGGACCTGCCCTTTTGCAACCCAGTGTTGGGATCTAATATGCCCTTCAAGACAAGCTAATGTCTCTATGCTTGAAGCTTTTGCTGATCTCAGGCAGAAACTTCATGTACCATTCTTCATGGAAATCATCATACTAGCCTCTTGGGCTATCTGGATCTCAAGAAATAATCTGATCTTTCAAGCAATTCAACCTACCATTCAGAGGTGGAAAGTCATTTTCCTTGAAGAGCTTAACTTGCTCAGATTTAGAATAAAAAAGAGCTATGCTAGGGCATTTTGTACTTGGCTTGATAACCTTGCTCTGTAATTCTGGCTTTCTTTTGTAGATAGTTTTTTCTGGCTTACCTCAAGCCTTTTTACTATTGGACCTTTGCTTTTATTTTATAATATAAAAATTTCAGTGGGGTTTTGCCCTACTACGTACAGTCAAAAAAAAGAAATTTTATGCCCCAAGACACTACCTTCATTAACCATAAAGTGGCACTTCTCCCAATTCAAGACAAGGTTGGTTTCTTCACATCTCTACAAAACTCGATCAAGGTTGCTCAAGCAATCATCAAAAGAGGATCCATAAACAGAGACATCATCCATGAAAACTTCACAAATCTTTTCACAAAAGTCAGAGAATATAGCCATCATGCATCTTTGTAAGGTAGCAGGTGCCTTACATAAACCAAAAGGCATACGTCTATAAGCAAAGGTATCGAAAGGGCAAGTAAACGTAGTCTTTTCTTGATCATCAGCTGACATAGGTATTTGAGAGAAACCAGAGTAACCATCTAGAAAGCAAAAATGTGTATGTTTGGATAATCTTCTAGAATTTGATCAATGAAAGGCAAAGGGTAATGATCTTTTTTTGTAGCTTTATTTAATTTGCAGAAATCAATCACCATCCTATAACCTTTAATAATTCTTTGCGGAATCAATTCATCTTTATCATTAGGAATGACAATAATACCTCCCTTCTTAGGGACACAATGGACATGACTTACCCACTGACTATCAACAACGGGATAAATTATAGAGAGAATTCCTTATTTGACACTCCCTTAAAATCATGTTCCTTATTTGACACTAGAAAAAATTTCTTCCCTGTATGACCTATAGTCTTAATTTCTTTCCCTATATGACACTCTAGTTCATTTTGTACACATGAAAAGACCTTTTTACCCCTGTACATAATGTGACCAGAAATATGCAGCATTGAGCCTAATTATGGAAAATTTGTTTCTGAGAGTGAGCACAGCTGAACATGTTATCTCCTCCGTTGGTCTTTTTTGGGATGCGTGTGTATCCTGTATTCCTGAGCCTGAGCGCATGCATCCAATGTATTTAGAATGTATTCAGCTGTGGGTCTAGTTTCATGCAGTATGGTTTGTGAGTGCGACGTCGATCGACATTGATCATTGATGCTCTTAGAATTGGAGAAAAGAGGAAGAAACCAAGGCGGGGACCAAGTCCACGGTAGGTGTGTGTGGGCGAGGTGGCCACTCCGGGCTCCGGCCGTGTTGCGGTTGTTATCCGGCCGGCTGACTCTATCCGCCCACCCCGCCGCTCATCCAGGGGAAAATTCCTAAACATAGTAGACTTGACCTGATTTTTTACCGGTCGGCCTAATTCAACAGACTCTTCGAAAGTGCGGGGGGTCAAACCAAATCACATGCTTTCTTGAGGTCAAATGTTTACGTGACCTTGCACGTACGCACCTACGTACGTACGGTGCTCCTCGTGTTGCACAGTTGCATGGTGATGCATGCTGGCGTGCTCGCATATTTAACAAAATGTAGCATGGATCATTTCCACATATATGCTACTGCAGGTATACAATCTAACCGGAACAGTAGCAAATCGACTGGCATGACAATACCAGCATATCTGATGTCACATATGGATAACTCGACTGATTTTTTTGGAACAACTATTATCTTGTACATATTTGTGGTCACATTATACATATGGGTAAAATGGTCTTTTCACGTGTACAAAATGCACTAGAGTGTCATATAGGGAAAAAAATTAAGACTAGAGATCATATAGGGAAGAAAATTTTCTCCAGTGTCAAATAAGGAACACAATTTTAAGAGAGTGTCAAATAAGAAATTCTCTCTAAATTATACCTGCTTCAAGGAGCTTTAATATTTCCTTTCTTATCACTTCTTTTATCTTAGGATTTAGCCGTCATTGGTGATCAATAACTGGTTTGGCGTCTTTCTCCAAATTTATTTTGTGTTGACATAGAGTGGGACTAATGCCCTTAAGATCATCAAGAGTATATCCAATAGCAGCACGGTGCTTCTTCAGAGTTTTAAATAATTTCTCTTCTTCATGATCTGAAAGGTTAGCACTAATAATAATAGGATATATCTTCTTTTCATCAAGATAAGCATATTTAAGAGTACCAGGCAATGGTTTAAGCTCAAACACGGGATCACCCTTGGGTGGAGGAGGATCCCCTAGGATTTCAATAGGCAAGTTGTGTTTCAGAATAGGTCCCTGTTTAAAGAATACTTCATCTATTTCTCTTCTTTCATTCATGAACATATCATTTTCATGGTCTAGAAAATATTGTTGTAAAGGATCAGTAGGAGGCACGACAATAGAAGTAAGACCAATAATTTCATCTTTACTAGGCGATTCCTCATCACGGGGTTGTATACTAAATTTAGCAAAATTAAACTCATGAGACATATCACCCAAACCAATAGTAACAACATCCTTTTCGCAGTCTATCCTAGCATTAACAGTGTTCAAGAAGGGTGTACCAAATATAATGGGACAAAAGCTATCTTCTGGGGAACCAAGAACAAGAAAATCAGTAGGATATTTAACCTTCCCACACAAGACTTCAACATCTCTAACAATCCCAACCGGTGAAATAATATCTCTATTGGCAAGTTTAATGGTAACATCGATATCTTCTATCTCAGCAGGTGCAATATCATGCATAATTTCTTCGTATAAGGAATGAGGTATTGCACTTGCACTAGCACCCATATCACATAAGCCATGATAACAATGATCTCCTATTTTAATGGAAATAACAGGCATGCCTACAACATGTCTATGTTTATTTTTAGCATCAGGTCTAGCAATTCTAGCAGCTTCATTGTAGAAGTAAATAACATGCCCATCAATATTATAGGCCAAGAGATCTTTAACCATAGCAATTTTAGGTTCAACTTTAACTTGCTCAGGGGGTTTGTGTGTCCTAATATTACTTTTGTTGACTACAGTTGAAGCTTTAGCATGATCATTTATTCTAACAGGGAAAGGTAATGTCGGTGTCAAAACCGGCGGATCTCGGGTAGGGGGTCCCGAACTATGTGTCCAAGGTCGATGGTAACAGGATACAGGGGACACGATGTTTACCTAGGTTTGGGCCCTCTCTATGGAGGTAATACCCTACGTCCTGCTTGATAGATATTGATGAATATGAGTGTTACAAGAGTTGATCTTCCACGAGATCGTAATGGCTAAACCCTAGAGGCCTAGCTTGTATGGTTATGATAATGTCCCTACCCTCCGGACTAAGTCCTCCGGTTTATATAGACACCGGGAGGATCTAGGGTTACACAAGGTCAGTTACAAAGAAAGGAATCTACATATTTGGTCGCCAATGCTTGCCTTCCATGCCAAGGAGAGCCCCATCCGGACATGGGTGCAGTCTTCGGTCTTCGTGTCTTCACAGCCCATCAGTCCTGCCCATGGCTAATAGGCCGGACGCCCGAGGACCCCTTAATCCAGGACTCCCTCAATAGCCCCCGAACCAGGCTTCAATGATGATGTGTCCGGCGTGCAGATTGTCTTCGGCATTGCAAGGCGGGTTCCTCCTCCGACGTCTTCCAAGTAATGTATTCGGCTTTCAATTCAATGTCGCACCCCTCGGCTTCTGTGCATCGATGACTTCAGCTTCCACGTGTCGGGCGAATGCGGACGGTCAGGGTATTTTTCAAATAACACCCCGACCATGCAAGAAAGAGCGTATATTTAAAGAGATTGGGTCTCAGATCCATTCGGCACCACACGGAGAAAATCCTCAGAGATTGCCAGGAAAGACCATTCCAACATGGATAGCATTCCCAACTCCTCCTCCCATTCCAAACTAGAGAAAGGCGAGTGGGAGAGGTGCTCCGTTCCCCATAGTCAATTAGCAAAGTTGCAAACACAGGGATTGCTCCCCCCTGCGGATCTGATCCCTGTTCGAGTAGGGCTGGCTTCTTTCAATGGCAAAACCCAGGCGGAAGATTTCCCCAATCCATCTGCGGGGGAGTGAGTGTGCTTCGTCCCCTATCTGCTGAGGGGCATGGGATTTCCAATTCACCCATTCCTCCGAGGGCTTCTGGAGTATTATGGCCTCCAGCTGCACAATTTTACCCCAGCCTCCATCCTGCACATTGTGGGTTATGTCACTTTATGCGAACTATTCATGTGTTGTGAGGCCCATTTTGATCGGTGGAGGAGGTTATTTTGTCTTGTCCTGCGCAACCACGAGGGATCGATATTTGAAGTGGGCGGGGCTGAAATATGGCGCATTGCTGAGACCGGATACCTACCCGGCACACCGAAGAAAGCCTCTGAAGAGTGGACCTCTGAATGGTTTTATATTGACGACGTCGCTCTTCCCGACCTAGTCCGGATGGGCCTCCCCGAATTTTCAAGTGCTCCATTGAAGAAACGCCATAGCTGGCGTCCTCAGAGCCTCGAGGAAGAGGATAGAACTAAGATTAGTCTGTTGCTGGGTAAGATTAAGATGTTCGCCCGGTCCGGATTGTCAATAGTCGAGGTAATGTTGGTCTCCATAACGCGGGGGGTCCAACCACTCCAATATAGAGGGCTACCCATGTGGCATTACAATGGGGAAGACGACGCCTCCCGCTGCGGTCGGAAGGGCCCGAAGACTCCCGTCGCTCTGGCCAAAATATTGGCCGAACTGTATAAAAGGGGAGCAGGAGGAGTTCACCCGTCTCCAAAATCGAGATGGGTTTTCCATGTACAATTCTCCTAGCTGGGTAAGCTCTAACTCCACTATTCGACTCCTCTCCCTGAATTATTTTTGAAGGGTGGTATCTTATTCATTCATGACAGGAATGGCGAAAGGCTGTCGAGGGGATCCATGACCCTGCCCCTCAACCGGAGAATCACAATTGGGATCTAGACCCCGGATATGAGGAAGATCCAGACATATTCGTGGAGCTCAAAGATGGAGTTTTCTATCAGACGAGCTATGACGGTACAGACATACCCATCATTGCCGATTACCCCGGTCTTCTCCCTGCTTCTCATGTAAGTAATCAGGAGACACTTTGTCCGAGAGAGTTTTCTCATTCTTCCTCACTCACCGCACCATCTTGTTCTCAGAAGGGGAGGCATTTGGCGCGTTGTGCCGCCCCGGGGGCATCTCCAGAGAGAGCGGCTCCCGCATCGGGCAGGCCTTCGAAGAGGAAGGCAAACAGGGATACGGTCGGCCTTCCTTGAAGAGGTATGGGTTTGCAACTATGCTCGTTTTAGCAGTCGCGTCCAACTGTGATTCATATGTTCATTTTGTATCAGGGAAAAGGTTCAACGGAATTTGTCCGGGGACCCGACCAGTCATACTCCTGAGAACCAAGATTCGGCCCCAGCTGCAGAGACGGGGCCCGATATGGGAGTGGCGCCGGACTGTCCCTCTACCGCGGGTTCGGAAAATATATCTGTCACCAATTCGGAAGTGGAGAGCGCCATGAATCACCGGCGCCAGAGGGCCATTTTACGAAATCCCCGCTTCTCAAAAGAGGCGTTTGGTGCCTTCAGCTCGGCTGATGCATACATCCGAGCTGCTCGAGATGGGCTTAACAGAGCCACCGAGCAACATTTGAAAGATGTGCAGGTAAGTTTACCTTGTCCGAATTTGATAACCATGTGCCCGTAGCCCCCGAGACTTGAAGCAGTTGGGACAAATGTTTTAAGGATCATTGTATAACCAGGCTCTTACAGAGAAGAACGACCTGCTAGCCCAAGAGCTGGAGCAGTGCCGGACACAACTAACTGCTGCTACCGCCGAACTGGAAAAGTTCAAGAAGGCGTCCTCTGGTAATATTTCCCTCCATCAAGAAACAAAAAATTATACGCCGGCTGTATTGCAACTGCTGCTTGTCTCATAACAGGGTCATCGGACCAACTGGGAGAGGAACTGAAGGCCGCTCAAACGAGCGAAAAAGAGGCGAAGAGACAACATGCGGCAGGCGAGCGCGTTCTGACCCGAGTCAGAGAGGGGAAAAACAAACTCCAGGATTCAAACACCAAACTGAGCGAAGAACTAAAAGATGTGCGAGCCCAGCTAGCCGACTCCATGAAGGAGAACAAAAAGCTGCGAGGCGGTATATTTAGTATGTGGCCGAATTTATCTTATAACAGTTTGGGGGTAAACTTAGATGATATAGCTATATTGTAGGTATCTTCACGGGCTATCCCGAAGAGGAGGTGTCCGGATCATCAAGTGATCTTGTGCAAGGGCTAACACAGTTACACGAGCAAGCTCGGCAGGCAATGCAGAGTGTAGCCAAGGCCTTATGGCCATCCTCCTCCCCTCCAGGGAGTATGGAGAAGCTTGTGGAGCTGTTCAAGGGAGCGCGGCGGCGTATCCGACTATGGAAGATATCGGCCTACCAAGAGGGTGCGCGAGAGCCCTGGGCCATGGTAAAAACACGGTATACCAAGCTGGATCCGAATCACATGGCCCGGGTCGGACCGCTAGGGTCAAATGGGGAAGAAATTCCCGTTAGTTTAGTATATGACCAAGTAGAGGTGGCCGCGAAATATTCCCAACAGGATTGTAAGTTATACCGCATGTTGGAAGGTATAGAGGAGGAAGTTTTTAAGTCCTAAGTGACTATGTACTTTCCTTCTAGCTGGATTGTAAAAACAATTGTCATGGCCGACCTTTTCGTTTCGACCTCTGGACCCGAAGGTGCAGAGTGTTTCCGAATACACCCTAGCGGTAGAATATACTGGGGTATGCATGGGAACCAGGCGTAGGGGTCATAGTTGCTTGAATAGACAATGTGTATCCGGCTAGTTATGTTATATTACATTATGTAAGAAACATCTTCCAGAGAGAATAGTTCTGTTAAGGGTTCCTTTCCCTGGATGTGCATGCGTTTAATGTGCATGTTCGAACTGTGATTGAAAAAAACATAGAGTAAGTAACTTCTGGGGTTTCACAATGGAGTGAATGCGGAAACGTCTTTAATTCACTGACTGAATATTCCCTTAAGAATGCTAGCTTTCGTCTTCACCCAGTCTGAGGTACACATCCGGATGACCCGGCAGTAACAATCGCAGAGGTGCTCCCTTTCTGCCCTAGCCGAACTAACGGGAACGTAGGGCATAAGCACAGGAGCCAGGCAACCCAGCTTGGCCAAAACTTAAGTCATATCGCTGCATATAATGGCAAATAAAAGGTACATATGGGAAGAACGCATATGTGGTGAGCATGATGCCCGAATAATAATAGGAAGCTTCTGTACAAGAAGCCCCCAGGTATAATGGACGTACATATTTGGAGATGTACGCATCAAGGGAGCACGGTCTAGCCGCACTAAAGCTGGAGGGCTAAAGAGAAAAACGAAAAGAGATAAAAAACGAAAGGAGAGAAAAAAATAACGTTAATAATAGGAGGAAGGAGACGAACACAGAGTTTGGCGCTAGGCATAGAATCGTCGGAGTCTGGCCGCATTCTAGGGGTTCGGCTCCAAGTGATTGTCTGACGCATCATGCAGGTGGTACACTCCTCCGGTGAGAACTTCATCAATGATGAAGGGACCCTCCCACTTGGGCTTGAGTTTGTCCTTTTTCTTATCTGGCAGGCGTAGAACGAGTTCACCAACATTGTAAGTCTTGGCCCGCACTTCTCTGCTTTGATACCTGCGAGCCTGCTATTGATAAAATACAGAACGGGCTTTTGCCACATCGCGCTCCTCCTCCAGGGCATCTAAGCTGTCCTGCCGATCAAGCTCGGCCTCTCTCTCTCTCTCTCTCTCTCTCTTCGTACATGCGCACTCGAGGTGAGTCATGAATAATATCGCAGGGTAACACGGCTTTCGCACCGTACACCATGAAGAAATGTGTATATCCAGTAGTGCAGTTGGGCGTGGTCCGTAGCCCCTAGAGTACGGAGTCAAGTTCCTCCACCCAGTGCTTGTCTGATTCTTTCAAAGACCGCACTAGTCTAGGTTTGATGCCGCTCATAATAAGATCATTAGCCCGTTCAACTTGACCTTTGTCTGCGGGTGATAGACAGAGGCGTAATCAAGCTTAATACCCAGATTAGCGCACCAAGTTTTCACTTCATCGGCTGTGAAATTAGAGCCATTATCGGTGATGATGTTGTGTGGAACACCATAACAGTGTACCACGCCGGATATGAAATCTATTACCGCCCCCGCCTCGGCCGTTTTGACTAGTTTGGCCTCTATCCATTTAGTTAATTTATCCACCATGACCAGCAGATACTTTCTCTTATGGCTTCCTCCTTTAAGGGGTTCGACCATATCGAGTCCGCAGACCGCAAAAGTCCAAGTGATGGGGATTGTTTGTAAGGCAGTGGGGTCATATGGCTTTGATTGGCGAAGAGTTGGCATCCGACGCAACGTTGGACAAGGTCCTGTGCATCTGCTCGGGCCGTCGGCCAATAAAACCCTGTATGGAAGGCCTTGCTAACAAGGGCCCGAGCTGCGGCTTGGTGACCGCCGAGTCTGGCGTGAATTTCAGCCAAGAGCTATCGCCCTCTTCCTCTGAGATACATCTTTGAAGAACTCCGGTAGAGCTTTTCTTATAGAGCTCTCCGTCGTGAACCTTGTAGGCTTTCGAACACCGGACAATGCAGCGGGCCTCATTCTGATCCTCGGGGAGCTCCTTCTTGTTAAGGTATGCCAAGAAGGGTTCGGTCCATTGGGGAATGACTGCCATAATGAGATGGGTCGATGGATTTATTTCGGAGGTTGATCCTCCGATGGTATCGGTGTGTTCGGAATCTGGGGTTGTGTTTGGATCCGGACTAATGTTGCCGCCCTCCCCGTGCCACACCAGGGATGGCTTGAAAAGCCTTTCCAGAAAAATGTTAGGTGGGACGGGGTCACGCTTAGCGCCTATGCGAGCAAGAACGCCCGCCGCTTGATTACTTTCTCGGGCCACGTGATGGAACTCGAGTCCCTCGAACTGAGCCGGCATTTTTAGGACGACATTACGATAAGCTGCCATCTTGGGGTCTTTGGCATCGAAGTCTCCATTTATTTGAGATATTGCAAGGTTTGAGTCCCCGCGCACTTCCAAGAGATGTATGCCCATGGAGACAGCCATCCGGAGACCATGCAATAAGGCCTCGTATTTGGCTGTGTTATTGGAGTCTGTGTATAGTATTTCGAGTATGTATTTACGACATCTCTAGTAGGGGACGTTAAAACGACACCCGCCCCTAGCCCTGCCAGCATTTTGGAGCCATCGAAATACATAACCCAATTGGGACATGCGTCGTACTCTTTAGGGAGTTCGGCCTCTGTCCATTCGGCGACGAAGTCGGCTAGTACTTGGGATTTAATAGCTCGACGTGGTTTGTATGTAATATCAAATGGAAGAAGCTCAATGGCCCATTTGGTAATCTGTCCCATGGCGTCACAGTTGTTTATAATGTCATTGAGTGGTACTTTGGAAGCCACCGTGATTGAACACTCCTGGAAGTAGTGGCAGAGCTTTCGGTATGCCATGAAGACCGCGTATGCTATCTTTTGATAATGGGGGTACCGGGATTTGCATGGTGTAAGGACAATGGATACATAGTATACTGGCTTCTGAAGCGGGAATTTGTGTCCGTCCTGTTCTCTTTCAACAACGAGCATGGCGCTCACCACCTGATGTGTTGTCGATATGTATAATAACATCGGTTCATCGACGTTTGGCGCGTCCAGGATTGAGTTGCTCGCAAGTAGGCTTTTTATTTCCTCCAGTCCGGTTGTTTCCGTGTCCGTCCACTCGAAGTGATCGGTTCGCCGTAGAAGGCGATAGAGTGGCAGTGCCTTTTCTCCCAATCTGGAGATAAAGCGGCTTAGAGCTGCCACGCAACCCGCGATATGTTGGACTTGTTTAAGGTCTGTTGGCGTAGCCAATTGTGACAGAGCTCGGATTTTGGCTGGATTTGCTTCAATTCCTCTGTTGGAAACAATGAAGCCCAGCAATTTTCCAGCGGGGACGCCGAAAACACAATTTTCAGGATTGAGCTTAATGTTATACGCGTGGAGGTTATCAAATGTGAGACGTAAATCGTCTATTAGTGTTTCGACGCACCTAGTTTTGACGACGATGTCGTCCACATAAGCTTCAACTGTCTTGCCGATCTGTTTCTCCAGGCATGTTTGAATCATGCGTTGGTATGTGGCGCCGGCGTTCTTCAGCCCGAAGGGCATGGTGTTGAAGCAGAATGGCCCATATGGGGTAATAAATGTTGTTGCAGCTTGATCGGACTCCTTCATTTTTATTTGATGGTACCCGGAATATGCATCAAGGAAACACAGTGAGTCGTGTCCTGTGATGTCTACTACGCAACCTTCTTCTTGTAGACGTTGTTGGGCCTGCAAGTGCACAGGTTTGTAGGACAGTAGCAAATTTCCCTCAAGTGGATGACCTAAGGTTTATCAATCCGTAGGAGGCGTACGATGAAGATGGTCTCTCTCAAGCAACCCTGCAACCAAATAACAAAGAGTCTCTTGTGTCCCCAACACACCCAATACAAAGGTAAATTGTATAGGTGCACTAGTTCGGCGAAGAGATGGTGATACAAGTGCAAAATAGATAGTAGATATAGGTTTTTGTAAACTGAAAATATAAAAACAGAAAGGTAGCGAGTGGTAAAAGTGAGCGTAAACGGTATTGCAATGATAGGAAACAAGGCCTAGGGTTCATACTTTCACTAGTGCAAGTTCTCTCAACAATAATAACATAGATAGATCATATAACGAGCCCTCAACATGCAACAAAGAGTCACTCCGAAGCCACTAATAGCGGAGAACAAACGTGGAGATTATGGTAGGGTACGAAACCACCTCAAAGTTATTCTTTCAAATCAATCCGTTGGGCTATTCCTATAAGTGTCACAAACAACCCTAGAGTTTTTACTAGAATAACACCTTACGATACAAATCAACCAAAACCCTAATGTCACCTAGATACTCCATTGTCACCTCAAGTATCCGTGGGCATGATTATACGATATGCATCACACAATCTCAGATTTATCCAACCAACATAAAAGTACTTCAAATAGTGCCCCAAAGTTTCTACCGGAGAATCAAGAACGTGTGCCAATCCCTATGCATAGGTTCATGGTCAGAACCCGCAAGTTGGTCACCAAAACATACATCAAGTGGCACGTGATATCCCATTGTCACCACAGATAAGCACGGCAAGACATACATCAAGTGTTCATAAAAGACTCAATCCGATAAGATAACTTCAAATGGGAAACTCAATTCATCACAAGAGAGTAGAGGGGGAGAAGAAACATAAAATCCAACTAAAATAGCACAGCTCGGGATACATCAAGATCGTGCCATAGATGGAACACGAGAGATAACACGAGAGAGAGAGAGAGAGATCAAACACATAGCTACTGGTACATACCCTCAGCCCCGAGGGTGAACTACTCCCTCCTCGTCATGGATAGCGCCGGGATGATGAAGATGGCCACCGGAGATGGATCCCCCCTCCGGCAGGGTACCGGAAAGGGGTTCCGATTGGTTTTTTGTGGTTCTGGAGGCTTGCGACGGCGGAACTCCCGATCTATCTTCTGTTCTGGAAGTTTTACGGTACGACGGTATATATGGGTGAAAGGAGTACGTCGGTGGAGCTACAGGGGCCCCACGAGGCAGGGGGGCGCGCCCAGGGGGGAGGGTGCGCCCCCACCCTCGTGAGCACCTCCCGTATCTTCTGACGTGGGGTCCAAGTCCATCAGGTGGGTTTCCTTCCAAAAATAACTTCTCCAGTTGATTTCGTTCCGTTTTGACTCCGTCTGATATTCCTTTTCCTCGAAACACTGAAATAGGCATAAAACAGCAAATCTGGGATGGGCCTCCGGTTAATAGGTTAGTCCCAAAAATAATATAAAAGTGGAAAATAAAGCCCAACATTGCCTAAAACAGTAGATAATATAGCATGGAGCAATCAAAAATTATAGATACGTTGGAGACGTATCAAGCATCCCCAAGCTTAATTCCTGCTCGTCCTCGAGTAGGTAAATGATAAAAAAAAGATAATTTTTGATGTGGAATGCTAGTTGGCATAATTTCATTGCAATTCTTCTTACTTGTGATATGAATATTCAGATCCGAAAGATTCTAGACAAAAGTTCATAGTGACATAAAAGTAATAATACTTCAAGCATACTAACAAAGCAATCATGTCTTCTCAAAATAACATGGCCAAAGAAAGTTATCCCTACAAAATCATATAGTCTGGCTATGCTCCATCTTCCCCACACAAAATATTTAAATCATGCACAACCCCGATGACAAGCCAAGCAATTGTTTCATACTTTAACATTTTCAAAACTTTTTCAATCTTCACGCAATACATGAGCGTGAGCCATGGATATAACACTATATGTGGAATAGAATGGTGGTTGTGGAGAAGACAAAAAGAGGGAAGACAGTCTCACATCAACTAGGCATATCAACGGGCTATGAAGATGCCCATCAATAGATATCAATGTGAGTGAGTAGGGATTGCCAGCAACGGATGCACTAGAGCTATAAGTATGTGAAAGCTCAACAAAAGAAACTAAGTGGGTGTGCATCCAACTCGCTTGCTCAAGAAGACCTAGGGCATTTTGAGGAAGCCCATCATTGGAATATACAAGCCATGTTCTATAATAAAAAATTCCCACTAGTATATGAAAGTGACAAAATGAGAGTCTCTCTATCATGAAGATCATGGTGCTACTTTAAAGCACAAGTGTGGTAAAAGGATAGTAGCATTGTCCCTTCTCTCTTTTTCTCTCATTTTTGTTATTTTTTTATTTTTTTTTGTTTGGGCCTTTTCTCTCTTTTTTATGGCCTCTTTTTTTCTCTTTTTTTTATTTTTCGTCCGGAGTCTCATCCCGACTTGTGGGGGAATCATAGTCTCCATCATCCTTTCCTCACTTGGGACAATGCTCTAATAATGATGATCATCACACTTTTATTTTTCTTACAACTCAACAATTACAACTCGATACTTAGAACAAAATATGACTCTATATGAATGCCTCCGGCGGTGTACAGGGATATGCAATGACTCATGAGTGACATGTATGAAAGAATTATGAACGGTGGCTTTGCCACAAATATGATGTCAACTACATGATCATGCTAGCAATATGACAATGATGGAGTGTGTCATAATAAACGGAACGGTGGAAAGTTGCATGGCAATATATCTCAGAATGGCTATGGAAATGCCATAATAGGTAGGTATGGTGGCTGTTTTGAGGAAGGTATATGGTGGGTGTATGATACCGGCGAAAGGTGCGCGGTATTAGAGAGGCTAGCAATAGTGGAAGGATGGGAAAAAGTGCGTATAATCCATGGACTCAACATTAGTCATAAAGAACTCATATACTTATTGCAAAAATCTACAAGTTATCAAAGCAAAGTATTACGTGCATGCTCCTAGGGGGATAGATTGGTAGGAAAAGACCATCGCTCGTCCCCGACCGCCACTCATAAGGAAGACAATCAATAAATAAATCATGCTCCGAGTTCATCACATAACAGTTCACCATACGTGCATGCTACGGGAATCACAAACTTCAACACAAGTATTCTTTAAATTCACAACTACTCAACTAGCATGACTCTAATATTATCACCTCCATATCTCAAAACAATTATCAAGCATCAAACTTATCTTAGTATTCAACGCACTCAAAAGAAAGTTTCACATATCTTGAATACCAAGTATATTAACATTAAGCGAATTACCATGCTATTAATGACTCTCAAAATAATCTATGTGAAACATGAGAGTTCATCTATTTCTTAAAAATAAAACTACCACCATGCTCTAAAAGGTATAAGTGAAGCACTAGAGCAAACAACAAACTACTCCAAAAGATATAAGTGAAGATCAATGAGTAGTCGACTAATTATGTAACTATGTGAAGACTCTCCCATTTAATAATTTCAGATATTGGTATTGTATCCAAACAGCAAGCAAAACAAAATAAAATGACATGACACTCCAAGAAAAACACATATCATGTGGTGAATAAAAATATAGCTCCAAGTAATGTTACCGATGAACGAAGACGAAAGAGGGGATGCCTTCCGGGGCATCCCCAAGCTTAGGCTCTTGGTTGTCCTTGAATATTACCTTGGGGTGCCTTGGGCATCCCCAAGCTTAGGCTCTTGCCACTCCTTATTCCATAGTCCATCGAATCTTTACCCAAAACTTGAAAACTTCACAACACAAAACTTAACAGAAAACTCGTGAGCTCCGTTAGTGAAAGAAAACAAAACACCACTTCAAGGTACTGTAATGAACTCATTCTTTATTTGTATTGGTGTTAAACCTACTGTATTCCAACTTCTATATGGTTTATAAACTATTTTACTAGCCATAGAGTCATCAAAATAAGCAAATAACACATGAAAAACAGAATCTGTCAAAAACAGAACAGTCTGTAGTAATCTGGATCAAACGTATACTTCTGGAACTCATAAAATTCTCAAATAAATTGCTGGACCTGAGGAATTTATATATTAATCATATGCAAAAAGAATTAACTAAATAGCATTCTCCAAATAAAAATGGCAGTACTTCTCGTGAGCGCTAAAGTTTCTGTTTTTGACAGCATGATCAACAAGACTTTCCCCAAGTCTTCCCAAAGGTTCTACTTGGCACAAACACTAATTAAAAGCATAAAACCACATATAAACAGAGGCTAGATGAATTATTTATTATTAAACTGTAACAATAAGCAAGTAACTAAGATAAATTTGGGTTGCCTCCCAACAAGCGCTATCGTTTAATGCCCCTAGCTAGGCATGATGATTTCAATGATGCTCACATGAAGGATAAGAATTGAAATATAAAGAGAGCATCATGAAGAATATGACTAGCACTTTCAAGTCTAAAATGCTTCCTATGCATAGGGATTTTGTGAGCAAACAACTTATGGGAACAAGAATCAACTTGCATAGGAAGGTAAAACAAGCATAACTTCAAAACTTTAAGCACATAGAGAGGAAACTTGATATTATTGCAATTCCTACAAGCATATATTCATCCCTCATAATAATTTTCAATAGCATCATGAATGAATTCAACAATATAACCAGTACCTAAAGCATTCTTTTCATGATCTACAAGCATAGAAAATTTACTACTCTCCACACAAGCAAAATTCTTCTCTTTCGGGATAGTGGGAGTATCATAAGAGACTTGAATATTATAAATTGTTTCCACATTAAAAGAGTAATATTCAGAGAAGGGGTAATCATAATAATGACAAGTTTTATAAATATAATCACTACTTTTTATAGCATATGTATCATCGCAATAATTATCATAAGTAGGAGGCATGCTATCATTATTATAAACTTGCATATCAAAACTTGGGAGACTAAAAATATCATATTCATTAATCATAGCTTCCCCAAGCTTGGGACAAACATTAATTGCAGCAAATATATTCTCAAATATGTCATCCTCATCAAACATAGCTTCCCCAAGCTTGGGCCTTTTCATATCATAAGCATAATCACTCTCATAATTAATAGCATGGATAGCACCAACAGTATAGCAATTATTATATTCTTCCAAGCAAGTGCCAAAAAGATTTTCAAGATCATAAGAAGTATCATTATCTTCCACAATTATATTTTCATGAGGGACAATAGTAATAGGAGCAGCATTATTTGGGAGAGATATTTTTTTACCTCTCTTCCTTTTTCTTTTCTTCTTCTTCACCACATCATGCGTGGGTTCAATCCTATTTTTGGAGCTCCTTATTAATGAGATTGGTTGAATAGAGGGCTCCTCTTCGTTACCTGATTCATCATAAGAAATAATAGGAGAATATTGGGAAGTCTCTTCTCTTTCGTTAGCATTCTCTTCATATTCTATTTGTTTTCTTTTCTTTATGTAATTGGCAATATAAGGATTTTCAATGCAATTCACCGCACAATACATATAAATCTTCTCTAAATCAAAACAAAGAACTTTATCAAGGGCAAATTTTGGAATATCCTCAGTTATGCGTTTCATTTCTTCATAACCCAAAAGAAGGCTAAGCTCTTTACAATGCTCAAGGGTAATCAAATTATCACAATATTTGGACACGACTTGATCATGAAACAAATAGCATTGGAGCTTTAAATGACCATGTTCATTGCAAAGTTCACAAGGAGCACGAAAAATATTGAATCTTTCAGCACAATCATCTAGCTCTTCTTGCAACAATTTGGTTTCTAAGTACTTATGCCTCTTGCAATATCTATCTTCCCTATTTGGTGTGTACTTGCAAACCCAGTCTACTCCACAAAAATTGACATGATTATAGGAGGCATTTTCATCATAACTATTGCAATCATCATTAGTATTATGGATATTCAAAGAATTCGTACCAACAACATTGCAATCATGCTCATCATTCAAATATTTAGTGCCAAACATTTTATAGATTTCTTCTTCTAGCACTTGAGCACAATTATCCTTTCCATCATACTTACGAAAGATATTAAAAAGATGAAGTGTATGAGACAATCTCAATTCCATTTTTTTGTAGTTTTCTTTTATAAACTAAACTAGTGATAAAACAAGAAACTAAAAGACTCGATTGCAAGATCTAAAGATATACCTTCAAGCACTCACCTCCCCGGCAACGGCGCCAGAAAAGAGCTTGATGTCTACTACGCAACCTTCTTCTTGTAGACGTTGTTGGGCCTGCAAGTGCACAGGTTTGTAGGACAGTAGCAAATTTCCCTCAAGTGGATGACCTAAGGTTTATCAATCCGTAGGAGGCGTACGATGAAGATGGTCTCTCTCAAGCAACCCTGCAACCAAATAACAAAGAGTCTCTTGTGTCCCCAACACACCCAATACAAAGGTAAATTGTATAGGTGCACTAGTTCGGCGAAGAGATGGTGATACAAGTGCAAAATAGATAGTAGATATAGGTTTTTGTAAACTGAAAATATAAAAACAGAAAGGTAGCGAGTGGTAAAAGTGAGCGTAAACGGTATTGCAATGATAGGAAACAAGGCCTAGGGTTCATACTTTCACTAGTGCAAGTTCTCTCAACAATAATAACATAGATAGATCATATAACGAGCCCTCAACATGCAACAAAGAGTCACTCCGAAGCCACTAATAGCGGAGAACAAACGTGGAGATTATGGTAGGGTACGAAACCACCTCAAAGTTATTCTTTCAAATCAATCCGTTGGGCTATTCCTATAAGTGTCACAAACAACCCTGGAGTTTTTACTAGAATAACACCTTAAGATACAAATCAACCAAAACCCTAATGTCACCTAGATACTCCATTGTCACCTCAAGTATCCATGGGCATGATTATACGATATGCATCACACAATCTCAGATTTATCCAACCAACATAAAAGTACTTCAAATAGTGCCCCAAAGTTTCTACCGGAGAATCAAGAACGTGTGCCAACCCCTATGCATAGGTTCATGGGCAGAACCCGCAAGTTGGTCACCAAAACATACATCAAGTGGCACGTGATATCCCATTGTCACCACAGATAAGCACGGCAAGACATACATCAAGTGTTCATAAAAGACTCAATCCGATAAGATAACTTCAAAGGAGAAACTCAATTCATCACAAGAGAGTAGAGGGGGAGAAGAAACATAAGATCCGACTACAATAGCACAGCTCGGGATACATCAAGATCGTGCCATAGATGGAACACAAGAGAGAACACGAGAGAGAGAGATCAAACACATAGCTACTGGTACATACCCTCAGCCCCGAGGGTGAACTACTCCCTCCTCGTCATGGATAGCGCCGGGATGATGAAGATGGCCACCGGAGATGGATCCCCCCTCCGGCAGGGTACCGGAAAGGGGTTCCGATTGGTTTTTCGTGGTTCTGGAGGCTTGCGGCGGCGGAACTCCCGATCTATCTTCTATTATAGAAGTTTTAGGGTACGACGGTATATATGGGTGAAAGGAGTACGTCGATGGAGCTATAGGGGCCACACGAGGCAGGGGGCGTGCCCAGGGGGGAGGGCGCGCCCCCCACCCTCGTGAGCACCTCCCGTATCTTCTGACGTGGGGTGAAAGTCCATTAGGTAGGTTTCCTTCCAAAAATAACTTCTCCAGTTGATTTCGTTCCGTTTTGACTCCGTCTGATATTCCTTTTCCTCGTAACACTGAAATAGGCATAAAACAGCAAATCTGGGCTGGGCCTCCGGTTAATAGGTTAGTCCCAAAAATAATATAAAAGTGGAAAATAAAGCCCAATATTTCCTAAAACAGTAGATAATATAGCATGGAGCAATCAAAAATTATAGATACGTTGGAGACGTATCATCCTGCGGTAGCATCAATGATTTGATCAATGTGGGGGAGGGGGAAGGGATCCTTAGGGCAAGCCTTACTGAGGTCTTTAAAATTGACGCACAACTGCCAGGATTTGTCCTTCTTTGGTGCCATCACCAGGTTTGCCAACCAGTCCGGATGTTTTATCTCTCTGATGAATCCAGCCTCAATTAGCTTGGCCAGCTCCTCCCCCATAGCTTGGCGTTTGGGCTCGGAGAAGCGCCGCAGTGTTTTCTTGACCGGTTTATATCCCTTTAATATGTTGAGGCTGTGTTCGGCCAACTCGCATGGGATTCATGGCATATCAGAAGGGTGCCAGGCGAATATATTCCAATTCTCATGCAGGAACTCTCATAGCATAGCGTCAACTGTTGGGTCTAGTTGTGCTCCGATGGATGCTGTCTTCTTGGGGTCCGTCGGATGGTCTTGGAATTTGACTATTTCTTCTGCTGGTTTGAAGGAGGTGGATTTGAGTCATTTGTCTATGACCACATCATCCCTGTCCACCGTGGAGCATAGTGTGGTTAATTCTTCGGCCGTGAGGGCTTCAGATAATGCCTCGAGGGCCAAGGATGCAGTTTTATTTTCGGCACGGAGTGCTATGTCCGGATCACTAGCTAGAGTAATTATACCATTGGGCCCAGGCATCTTAAGCTTCATGTATCCATAATGGGGTACCGCTTGGAAGCGCGTAAATGCATCTCGCCCTAAGAGGGCGTGATATCCGTTGTTGAAAGGGGCCACTTGGAAGGTTATTTCTTTGGACCGATAGTTCTCTGGTGTGCCGAATACCACGTCGAGTGTGATTTTCCCACACACCGTACCTCCCGACTAGGAATGATTCCTCGGAAGGTCATGTTGCTTTGCTCGATGCGGCTCCTGTCTATTTCCACTTTTTGTATTGTATCCTCATAGATGAGGTTTAGTCTGCTGCCGCCGTCCATCAGGACCTTGGTGAGCCGAAAGCCGTCCACGATTGGACTGAGGACCAAGGTGGCTGGTTCTCGGACTGTCCTGTATTTTGGTCGTCGCCGTCATTAAAAGTTATAGTCGTGTCGTTCCAAGGGTTTAATGCTGCTATTTGACAGACTTTGGTGAGTCCGCGTAGTGCTTTTTCGCGCCTATTGTTTGAGGCGAATGTCTTGAAGACCGTCAGTACTTTGGGGTTGCTGTCCTCTAGGGGGTGTTGTTCTGGGTTATTCTTGGTGAGGATATCCTCGCCGCTCTTCGCCACTTGCTGGAGTATCCAACATGATCTAAGGCTATGTGTTGGTATGTTATCCGGTGTTCCGTGTATTTTGCATGGCCCATCAAGCCATCCTTCCAGAACGGTTCCGCGCCCCCTACTGTATTTGTACTTCTTTACTATTGAACTAGGCGTGTTGCAAGGGTGCACCCTTTTCACCTGAATGAGAGGTTGAGTGGGGACCGATGATTCCCAACGGGCTGCTTGAGTTTTCCAGGCACTTTCCATTGCGCTGTACTTCTGTACGATAGCTGCCAAGTCAGTGAAGTGTAGGATGCGACGGTGGTTGATGGTGTTGAGGATTCCTTCATCCCTGCAATTGTTGCGGAACACTAAGATCACTTCCTCGTCGCGGCAATCTTTAATCTTGTTTTTGACAAGAAGGAATCTGGCCCAGAAGTGGTGGACCGTTTCCTGAGACTGTTGTTGTATGCTCATGAGAGCGCTTGTATTCGGGTGGGTGGGTGGATTTAAATCTGAACCCTAACCCAGTTTTGGATCCGGAGTCTGAAGGTCTTCCGAACTTAGCAGATCGGGCTCCGGGGTGTCCACTAATTTCTTAGGCCCGTCATCCGATTCTATGTTCGGACGGTCGGATGCATCTCCTCGTGGATAGGTGTCCGGCTCTTCGATACCGGAGATCCGGACATAGTCCGTCCTTACTATGGAGGAAGAGTTGCCGACTCACTCCTCGACTACCGCTATCTAGTGGGTGATCGGTGGAGATTTGATTTCTCTCTGATCGGGTTTAAGCCCAATCTGATCGTAGTCTGTAGCGACCCCCAGGGCGGCGATGTGATCTAGGAGCTCGTTTAAGGACGAAAGCTCTGCCGGATCCATCTGCTTGGAGTGTTCAGAGTCGATACGAAGGGGGGTTTTGATGACCTGAGAGGTCATCGTCAGCTTAATGACCGACCGGGCAGTCATGGTAAAGTTGCCCAGCCGGAGGATTTGTCCTGGAGCCAGCGTTCCTCCGGTGGTGATATTATCCTTGAGAACAAGGTGAGACATCAATCCTGTCATCGACGTCACAGTGGAACTCTCAATGAAAGCACCAATGTCGGTGTCAAAACCGGTGGATCTCGGGTAGGGGGTCCCGAACTATGCGTCCAAGGTCGATGGTAACAGGAGACAGGGGACATGATGTTTACCCAGGTTCGGGCCCTCTCTATGGAGGTAATACCCTACGTCCTGCTTGATTGATATTGATGAATATGAGTGTTACAAGAGTTTACCTACCACGAGATCGTAATGGCTAAACCCTAGAGGCCTAGCTTGTATGGTTATGATGATGTCCCTGCCCTCCAGACTAAGTCCTCCGGTTTATATAGACACCGGGAGGATCTAGGGTTACACAAGGTCGGTTACAAAGAAAGGAATCTACATATCTGGTCTCCAATGCTTGCCTTCCACGCCAAGGAGAGTCCCATCCGGACACGGGTGCAGTCTTCGGTCTTCGTGTCTTCATAGCCCATTAGTCTGGCCCATGGCTAACAGGCCGGACGCCTGAGGACCCCTTAATCCAGGAATCCCTCGATGGTTTCTCAATATAAGTAGTAGGAACAACAGGATCATTATAAGTGATAGTCTTTTCTTCAAATTTAATAGGTGCAACTACTTCTACCTCAGTGGGAGGATTATATTTAAACCACTTCTCCTTTGGGAGATCAACATGAGTAGCAAAGGATTCACAGAAAGAAGCTACTATCTCAGAGTCAAGTCCATATTTAGTGCTAAATTCATGGAAAACATCGGTATCCATAAAAGATTTAACACAACCAAACTTAGGTGTTATACCTGGCTCCTTACCTTCGTCGAGGTCCCAATCTTCAGAGTTGCGTTTAATTCTTTCCAATAAATCCCATTTGAATTCAATAGGCTTCATCATAAAAGATCCAGTACAAGAAGTATCAAGCATGGAGCGATTACTGAGAGAAAGCCGAGCATAAAATTTTTGAATAACCATTTCTTTTGAGAGCTCATGATTGGGGCATGAATATAACATTGACTTAACCTCCCCCAAGCTTGAGTCATGCTTTCTCCTTCGCGAGGCCAGAAATTATATATATAATTACGATCACGATGAACAAGATGCATAGGATAAAACTTCTGATGAAATTCCAATTTCAATCGTTTGTAGTTCCATGATCCCATATCATCACATAGCCTATACCATGTCAATGCATATCTCTTCAAAGATAAAGGGAAGACCTTCTTCTTGATAACATCATTGGGCATACCTGCAAGCTTAAATAATCCACAAACTTCATCCACATAGATTAAGTGTAAATCGGGATGCAATGTTCCATCTCCTGCAAAAGGATTAGCTAGCAGTTTCTCTATCATACCCAAAGGAATTTCAAAGTAAACATTTTCAGTAGGTTCAGTAGGTTGAGGAGCAACTCTTTGCTCTACTGGTCGGGGTGAAGATACCCCGAACAAGCCCCTCAAGGGATTATGTTCCATAGTAACAAGTGACAGTAAATTTCAGCACACTATATAAATTTTTCCTTACCAAATTCCACCTACCAAAGGCGCTTCACTCCCTGGCAATGGCGCCAGAAAAGAGTCATGATGACCCACAAGTGTAGGGGATCTATCATAGCCTTTTCGATAAGTAAGAGTGTCGAACCCAACGAGGAGCAGAAGGAAATGATAAGCAGTTTTCACTATGGTATTCTCTGCAAGCACTGAAATTATCGGTAACAAATAGTTTTGTGATAAGGTAATTTGCAACGAGTAACAAGTAATGCAAGTAAATAAGGTGCAGCAAGATGGCCCAATCCTTTTTGTAGCAAAGGACAAGCCTGGACAAACTCTTATATAAAGGAAAGTGCTCTTGAGGACACATGGGAATTATCGTCAAGCTAGTTTTCATCACGTTCATATGATTCGTGTTCGGTACTTTGATAATTTGATATGTGGGTGGACCGATGCTTGGGTACTGCCCTTACTTGGACAAGCATCCCACTTATGATTAACCCCTACTGCAAGCATCCGCAACTACAACAGAAGTATTAAGGTAAACCTAACCATAGCATGAAACATATGGATCCAAATTAGCCCCTTACGAAGCAACGCATAAACTAGGGTTTAAGCTTCTGTCACTCTAGCAACCCATCATCTACTTATTACTTCCCAACGCCTCCCTCTAGGCTCAAACAATGGTGAAGTGTCATGTAGTCGACGTTCACATGACACCACTAGAGGGATGACAACATACATCTCATCAAAATATCGAATGAATACCAAATTCACATGACTACTTATAGCAAGACTTCTCCCATGTCCTCAGGAACAAACGTAACTACTCACAAAGCATATTCATGTTCATAATCAGAGGGGTATTAATATGCATAATGGATCTGAACATATGATCTTCCACCAAGTAAACCAACTAGCATCACCTACAAGGAGTAATCAACACTACTAGCAACCCACATGTACCAATCTGAGGTTTGGATACAAATATTGGATACAAGAGATGAACTAGGGTTTGAGATGAGATGGTGCTAGTGAAGATGTTGATGGAGATTGACCCCCTCCCGATGAGAGGATCATTGCTGATGACGATGGTGATGATTTCCCCCTCCCGAAGGGAAGTTTCCCCGGCAGAACAGCTCCGCCAGAGCCCTAGATTGGTTCCGCCAAGGTTTCGCCTCGTGGCGGCGGAGTTTCGTCCCGTGAGCTTGCTTATGGTTTTTTTCCTCGATGGAAGACTCCATATAGCCAAAGATGGGCATCAGAGGGCCACCAGGGGGCCCACGAGGCAGGGGGCGCGCCCTCCACCCTCGTGGATGGTGGGTGGCCCCCTCTGGTACTTTCTCCGCTCAGTATTTTTTATATATTCTGAAAATAATTCTCGTGGAGTTTCAGGACTTTTGGAGATGTGCAGAATAGGTCTCTAATATTTGCTCCTTTTCCAGCCCAGAATTTCAGCTACCGGCATCCCCCCTCTTCATGTAAACCTTGTAAAAGAAGAGAGAATAGGCATAAGTATTGTGACATAATGTGTAATAACAGCCCATAATGCGATAATTATTGATATAAAAACATGATGCAAAATGGACGTATCATGAATACATGAACTCCTCAAACTACGATCATCACCGGGAGTGGTCCCGATTATTGTCACTTTGGGGTTACCGGATCATAACACATAGTAGGTGACGATTGACTTGCAAATAGGATCAAGAACTCACATATATTCATGAAAACATAATAGGTTCAGATCTGAAATCATGGCACTCAGGCTCTAGTGACAAGCATTAAGCATAGCAAAGTCATAGCAACATCAATCTTAGAACATAATGGATACTAGGGATCAAACCCTAACAAAATTCACTCGATTACATGGTAAATCTCATCCAACCCATCACCGTCCAGCAAGCCTACGATGGAATTACTCACGCACGGCGGTGAGCATCATGAAATTGGTGATGGAGGAAGGTTGGTGATGACGATGGCGGCGGATTCCCCTCTCCGGAGCCCCGAACGGACTCCAGATCAGCCCTCCCGAGAGAGATTAGGGCTTGGCGGCGGCTCCGTATTGTAAAACGCGATGAATCCTTTTGTCTGATTTTTTTCTCCCCGAACGTGAATATACAGAGTTTGAGTTGACGTCGGTGGAGCCTCAGGGGGCCCATGAGGCAGGGGGCGTGCCCCAGCGGGGCGCCCTGCACCCTTGTGGACAGGGTGTGGGCCCCCTTATGCTGATTCTTTCACCAGTATTTTTTATAAATTCCAAAACGTGTCTCCGTAAATTTTCAGGTCATTCCGAGAAATTTTATTTCTGCACAAAAGTAACACCATGGCAATTCTGCCAAAAACAGCGTCAGTCCGGGTTAGTTCCATTCAAATCATGCAAGTTAGAGTCCAAAACAAGGTCAAAAGTGTTTGGAAAAGTAGATACATTGGAGACGTATCAGAGACAACCATAAGGCTCCTGCCAGTTGCCGATAACTTTAACAAAACATGATCATCTCATACAACAATTTATATCTCATCACGTCTTGACCATATCATATCACAACATGCCCTGCAAAAACAAGTTAGACGTCCTCTACTTTGTTGTTGCAAGTTTTAAGTGGCTGCTACGGGCTTCTAGCAAGAACCGATCTTACCTACGCATCAAAACCACAACGAGTTTTCGTCAAGTGTGTTGTTTTAACCTTCAACAAGGACCGGCCATAGTCAAACTTGATTCAACTAAAGTTGAAGAAATAGACACCTGCCAGCCACCTGCATGTGAAGCACGTCGGTAGAACCAGTCTCATAAACACGGTCATGTAATGTCGGTCCGGGCCGCTTCATCCAACAATACCGCCGAATCAAAGTAAGACGTTGGTGGTAAGCAGTATGACTATTATCGCCCACAACTCATTGTGTGCTACTCATGCATATATCATCTACGTATAGACCTGGCTCGGAGGCCACTGTTGGGGAACACAGTATTTCAAAAAAGTTCCAACGATCACGCAATATCTATCTACGAGATGCATAGCAACGAGAGGGGAGAGTGTGTCTATGTACCCTCATAGACCGAAAGCGGAAGTGTTTAGTAACGCGGTTGATATAGTCGAACGTCTTCACGATCCAACCGATCCAAGTACCGAATCTACAGCACCTCCGTGTTCAGCACACATTCAGCACGATGACGTCCCTCGAGCTCTTGATCCAGTTGAGGACGAGGGAGAGTTCCGTCAGCACGATGGCGTGGTGACAGTGATGATGAAATTACCAGCGAAGAGCTTCACCTAAGCACTACGACGATATGACTGAGGTGTTGAACTATGGAGGGGAGCACCGCACATGGCTAAGAGATTGTCTGTTGTGTTTTGGGGTGCCCCCTGCCCTCGTATATAAAGGAGAGAGGAGGAGGCCGACGGCCAGGGAGGAGGCGCGCTAGGGGGGAGTCCTACTAGAACTCTAAACCTAGTAGGAATCGCCCACCCCCCTTTCCTAATCCAAGAGGAGGGAAGGAGGGAAGGAGAGGGAGAGGGGAAGGAAGGGGGGCCACACCCCCTCCCCTAGTCCAATTTGGACTGTCCTTGGGGGGCACCTTGTGGCTTTCCCTCTCCTCCTTTATGGCCCATTAAGGCCCATAACTTCCCCGGGGGGTTCCGGTAACCCCTCGGTTCCCCGATAAATATCTGAAACGTCCCGAAACCATTCTGTTGTCCGAATACCTTCGTCCAATATATCAATATTTACCTCTCGATCATTTTGAGACTCCTCGTGATGTCCGTGATTGATTCCGGGACTCTGAACAATCTTCAGTCATCAAATCACATAACTCATAATACAAATCGTCATCGAACGTTAAGCGTGCGGACCCGACGGGTTCGAGAACTATGTAGACATGACTGAGACACATCTCTGGTCAATAACCAATAGCGGAACCTGGATGCTCATATTCTCTCCTACATATTCTACGAAGATCTTTATGGGTCAAACTGCATAACAACATTCGTTATTCCCTTTGTCATTGGCATGTTACTTGTCTGAGATTCGATCGTCGGTATCTTCATACCTAGTTCAATCTCGTTACCGGCAAGTGTCTTTACTCGTTCTGTAATGCATCATCCCTCAACTAACTCATTAGTCACATTGCTTGCAAGGCTTATTATGATGTGCATTACCGAGAGGGCTTAGAGATACCTCTCCGATACTTGGAGTGACAAATCCTAATCTCGATCTATGCCAACCCAACAAACACCTTCAGAGACACCTATAGAGCATCTTTATAATCACCCAATTATGTTGCGACATTTGATAGCACACAAGGTGTTCCTCCGGTAATCGGGAGTTGCATAATCTCATGGTCAAAGGAATATGTATAAGTCATGAAGAAAGCAATAGCAATAAAACTGAACGATCAACATGCTAAGCTAACGGATGGGTCTTGTCCATCACATCATTCTCCTAATATTGTGATATCGCCATCAAATGACAACACATGTCTATGGTTAGGAAACTTTAACCATCTTTGATTAACAAGCTAGTTAAGTAGAGGCATACTAGGGACATTTTGTATTGTCTATGTATTCACACATGTACTAAGTTTCTGGTTAATAAAATTCTAGCATGAATAATAAACATTTATCATGATATAAGGAAATATAAATAACAACTTTATTATTGCCTCTAGGGCATATTTTCTTCAGTCGGGTCTCCCCTATTCTGTCAGTCAGATCGGAGCGATGACCATGGTTCAGGCGTCGCGCGAGCGGGCTCGGTGGCGGCCATCGTTAGTCATGGGATCATGTCGCCTCCTGGTCCACCGGGACTAGCTGAGGACACAGGCATGGAGGCGCCCTACTATGGGGGCTTCAACCCAGGTCCCGTGACTGATGCCGGGCTAGGAAGGAAAGGAGACCCTTTTCTTTCCACCTTCCGAGGTTGGTGCTTCGTGATCTGGATGGATGGTGGTGGCTTGGACATGGATGCTGGAGCGGCGGCTCTAGATGGTGGTCCGCATGGTTGGCTCTCCTGCGGGAACCATGTCGATGGTGGTGGCTCTCCATCTGGGTCATGTGGGCGACAGGTGGGCAGCGCTGGGTGGCCCGGGTGCTCTCCCTGTCGTTGGCAGTGGCATCGCCCTGTTTCTGACCTGGGGAGCTGAGATCATTATGCCTGTCCTAAAGACCTAGTGTGGCACGAGGGAGTGACTGAGGGAGTCCTGGACTAAGGGGTCCTCGGGTGTCCGGCCTGTTGGACATGTCCCGGACTAATGGGCTGAGAAGATACAAGACCGAATACTCTCTCCCGTGTCCGGATGGGACTCTCCTTGACGTGGAAGGCAAGCCTGGCGATCAAATATGAAGATTACTTTCTCTGTAACCGACCTTATGTAACCCTAGATCCCTCATGTGTCTATATAAACCAGAGGGCTAGGTTCGTAGACACATCCTCATAATCATAGTCAGACAGGCTAGACTTTTAGGGTTTAGACATTACGATCTCGTGGTAGATCAACTCTTGTAACACTCATATTCATCAAGATCAATCAAGCAGGAAGTAGGGTATTACCTCCATAGAGAGGGCCCGAACCTGGGTAAACATTGTGTCCCCTGTCCCCTGTTACATCGACCTTAGACGCACAGTTTGGGACCCCCTACCCGAGATCCATCGGTTTTGACACCGACATTGGTGCTTTCATTGAGAGTTCCACTGTGTAGTTGTCAAAAGGTTTGATGGCTCCTTCAATCATCTACAACGACACTGTCCAAGGGAAGTCTTCCTCCCTGGACAGATCTTCGTGTTCGTCGGCTTTGCATTGCGGGCCAACTCGCTTGGCCATCTGGAGCAAATCGAAAGCTACGCCCCTGGCCACCAGGTCAGATTTGGAAGCTTGAACTACGTCGTGGATATCCGTGGAGACTTGATCTTTGATGGATTTGAGACCACAGCAGCCACTCCCTGCCACCATGATGAACATGATGCCAATATGTCATCGGTCCATACGCAGGAGATAGCACCTGTAGCTGCTCGGGCCCTAGATCCGGGGCAGCTCGCGCCATCCGAAGACGGGAAGCTCAACCCCATCACGGAAGCCGAAGACTCAGCGGCGTTGGAGCTGCACACAGACTTAACTTCAAGTGACATCTATGTCACCGGTAACGCCAGGGTTTTCCCAGTCACGACGTTGTAAAACGACGGCCAGTGAATTGTAATACGACTCACTATAGGGCGAATTCGAGCTCGGTACCCGGGGATCCTCTAGAGTCGACCTGCAGGCATGCAAGCTTGTTAAGAGCACTATGTTTAGCGGGGGGCTCACAGCCGAATTGTATCCGGCTCGAACCGGAGGCTGATGACGGAGAATTTTGCTTCCCACCCACCGCCCACTTCATAGCCACTGTTGAAGACTTAACTGACATGCTCGATTATGGCTCCGACGACATCGACGGTATGGACGACAATGCCGGAGAAGAAGAGGCCCAGAACCCACCATTTACCGGACGCTGGACAACCACTTGCTCGTATGAAGTCCCAGAACCCGCCATTTATCGGACGCTGGACGACCACTTGCTCGTATGATGTATACATGGTGGATGCACCAAAAGAGAATAGCAGCGATGACAAAGAAGATCCAGTTGAGGATAAACCTCCCGAGATACAATCAAAGCATCGGCGTCAGTGGCGCCGCTCCAAGTCACGCCGCAGCAAAGATAGCAACACCGACACAGGAGAAGATAACACTCCAGAAGGCGCCGAAGACAACGAAGACCCCATTGATGCAACTGCTGAACAGGATGAATGGGAAGATGTGCAAGTTAGCCCTGGTAAACAGGCCACACATGAATACTCGAAGGACAGTAATTATCTTCCGCTCTCCTAGGACGAGGTGAGCCTTGGCACTAAGGATTTTATCATGCCTGAGTAACCTCTTGAGCAGGAGCGCTTAAAGCGCTAGCTAATCGCCACTGCAAGGAGCCTAAAAAAGAAGCAGCAACATCTTCAAGCTGACCAAGATCTGCTCAACGATAAATGGACTGATGTCCTAGCAGCCGAAGAATACGGCCTTAAACGCCCAGCCAAAAGCTACCCGAAGCGCAAATTGCTACCTCAGTTCGACGACGAGGCGCCGGAGCACATACCCCCATCATGCAATGCGGCTGACCGACCACCACGCGGTCGAGATAAAACGACAACTCAAGCCGAACACCAGCCCGCCCCGCCTCATCGCGAAGGCAGAGGTATAATAGCTTGCGGTCATACATATGACCTTAGGCAGGACCTGAACAATAGAGCAGGACATACCAGATCGATCTACGGATCATGAGGACGTGCCTCGACACGTGACGACGACCATCTATTTGGACGTGACAGACCTAGTCATGCGTAGGCCGAAAGCCGCAGGCGGACTCCATCAGAGCTACGTCACGATGCGGCCCGATATAGAGGTGTCGCACACCCTCTTTGCTTCACTGACGAAGTCATGGAACATGAGTTCCCAGAAGGGTTCAAACCCGTAAATATAGAATCATATGATGGAACCACAAACCCCGCGGTATGGATCAAAGACTTCATTCTCCATATTCATATGGCCCGCGGTGATGACCTTCACTCCATTAAATACCTCCCCCTAAAACTCAAAGGGCCAGCCCGACACTGGCTAAACAGCCTGCCCAAAAATTCCATCGGGAGCTGGGAGGACTTGGAATAAGCCTTCCTTGACAACTTCCAAGGCACATATGTTCGACCTCTGGACGCGGATGACTTAAGACATATAGTTCAACCGCCCGGAGAGTCTGCCAGGAAATTCTGGACTAGGTTCTTAACTAAAAATAACCAGATTGTCGACTGTCCAGATGCCGAAGCCCTAGCAGCCTTTAAACACAGCATCCGCGACGAATGGCTCGCCCTCCACCTCAACCAAGAGAAGCCAAAGTCCATGGCAGCCCTCACGACACTCATGACCCGCTTTTGTGCGGGCGAGGATAGTTGGCTAGCCTGTAGCAAAAACAATGCAAGTGACGCCGGCACCCCAGAAGCCAAAAATAGCAACGACAAGTCACAACGCAATAGATACAACCGTTGAAACAACAATGACAACACCGATGATATGGCGGTCAATGCCGGAATCAGTGGCTCTAAGTCCGGTCAGCGGAAGAAGCCGTTCAGAAAGAACAATTCGGGCTCATCTAGTTTGGACCACATACTTGATTGTCCGTGCCGGATTCATGGCACCCCAGACAAACCACCCAATCATACAAACAGGGATTGTTGGGTTTTTAAATAGGCCGGCAAGTTAAATGCTGAAAGCAAGGAGAAGGGATCGCAAAGCGAAGACGGCGACGAGGAGTCCCGGCCACCGAACACAGGGGGACAGAAGAAGTCCCCCCCAGGTCAAAACGATGGACACAATATATGCTACCCACATCCCCAAGAGGGAGCGCAAGCGTGCGCACATGGACGTCTACGCACTACAAAAAAAGACACATCCGTGACATTTTGGGCCGAACGGAATTTTTTCTGTCATACATATGACACTTCTATGACGATAATTGTGACAAAACCCGGTATCATCATAGATGTGGTGGGCTCCTACTTCTATGACAAAAAATCATGACAGAAAATGGGCTTTTTGTCCTGGGCGGGCCGGAGACGCAGCTGCATGACATTCTTTGGGCCGTCCATGACGGAAAAAACCATGGTAGAAGCGAGGGGGAGGAAAATTTCGGGGAGTTCCCGGTTACGGTGGGAGGTCGGGGGCCGAGCGATGCACGCTTCTCTCGTAAATGTACGCGCGTGTGTGCAAGGCATTGGCTCTAACTGAACCCGAGCGAGGCATTGGGTTCTAACTGAACCCGAGCGATTGCACTGCAGGCTACGCGTTATTGAACCCGAGCGATCGATCGATGGCTGTTAACTGAACCTGATCGAGCGATTCCTTCACTACTGCTGCTAACTGAAGCCAATCGATGCTGCCTCTGGATGGACAGTGAGCGTTGTGGGGGGGTGGATGAACAGTTCTCGGTGGGGGTGGATGAACAGGACCTCGTGGTGTTGCCTCTGGATGAACAGGACCCCGATCGAGCCGGTTGGGGCTGGATGAACAGGACCCCGTGGAGGGCTGGATGAACAGGACCACCCCGTGGAGGGCTGGATGAACAGTAGACGGTGAAGGGCAGGATGAACAGTAGCCTGTGGAGGGGTGGTTGAACAGGAGCCCGTGGAGAGGGCTGGTTGAACAGTAGCTGGTGGAGTAGCGCGCGGTGGAGGCTAGATGAACAAGAGCCCGTGGATGAACAGTCGCAGGTGGAGGCTGGAGGAGGCCGACGGTGGATGAACAATAGCTCGTGGAGGCTGGAGGGGGTCGACGAGATGAACATTATCCCATGGAGTCCTGTTTTGCGGTATGCCACACCCCTCCTGATGAACAGGACCCCTGTTTCGACCGTAGCGCTCCAACACAAGTCCGTTTCGTCCGTTTTGCGGTATGCCACACCCCTCCCGATCAACAGGACCCCCATTTCGATCGTAGGAGGTCCGTTTCCTCCATTTGCGGTATGCCAGACCCCTCCCGATGAACAGGATCCCGTTTCGAACGTGGTCGGTCGAACACAAGGCTGTTTCCTCCGTTTTGCGGTACGCCAGGCCTCGTTTCCATCGCCTGTTCCGTCCAAGCCCTCCCGATGAACACAACCACGCATTCCGTTCCGACCCAGCCGGTTGGCTCCCACGCGTTCCATTGCCTCCCCATGAACACGACGCATTCCATTGCCTCCCCATGAACACGACGCATTCTGTTGCCTCCCCATGAACACGACGATGACGCTGTTTCTCTGTTCCGACCCATCCATGTACACGAGCCCTAGCCGTACGTATGCGTGAGTAGGCGTTCGAGACCCCGCCCGTATGTACACATACGTGGCCGTATTTTCTTTCTTGCACCCTGGCCGCTGTACGTACGTGTACATGCTACGTGCGCGCCTCTACTACGACACGTGCGCGCCTCTACTACGACCCGTGCGCGCCTCTACATTGACCAGTATGTACGTACACGTTCGCGACCAGAATGACAACGCTACATACGCTTCGACCAGGTGGGTCCCGACTGTCAGGCACTTCCTTGCGTGCGAAGATGTAGCTGGTGGGTCCCAGCAGTCAGGGGCAAACGTTTTTTTCGTGAAATACGGTGGCCCGTCCGGTGGGCCCCCGCTGTCAGGTGGAGGAATAATTATTTTGCATGTAATAAGGAGGCACTTCCTTGCTGTAGTCGTGGACCCAGCTATCAGCCTCTCCACGTATAGTATTCTTCCGATGGAAGCCGTTCCTTGACCACATTGACCACGCCGCACCGAGAGCACTAGGGCGGTGGACGACGGCGAGGCCTAGGAAGGGGACGACGCGGAGCCGGGGGAGACGCGGCAGTGGATGCCCACGCGTAGAGGAGTACGAGGGTTCACTGGTTCACTGCGGTGTGAGGCTGTCGTCGCCGCAGAATAACAGGGGGTGTGGGTGAGTAGAGGGATGGCCTGGCCAGCGGTGGGAGTAGTAGGGGGCGCTGAGGCCTTCGCCGCATCGCAGCCGGCCACGGGAGGCAGGAGCACGAGGCACGACCGGCGCTGGTTTGGGCGGCTGGAGCAAGAAGACCAGAGGTTGAAGAAGCACTACGGTCGTTGGATGGACATCCTACGGTCACTGGAGCTAGAATCGTGCATATTGACTAAGTTGACAAAGCCCTCCGTCCCCGTCAACTTAGTAGGCCCACAAGTCAGCCTCCCACCAAGGTGGGTCCCAGCTAGCAGGGGGTATTCATTTTTTTGTGCGTAATAAGGAGGCACTTCCGGTGGGTCCGATCTGACAGCAGGGGGAACGTTTTTTCGCGAAATACGGTGGCCCGTTCGGTGGGTCCTAGCAGTCAGGGGCAAAAGTTTTTTTCGTGATATACTGGTGGGCGTCCGGTGGGTCCCTGCTGTCAGGTGGAGGAATAATTATTTTCCGCGTAATAAGGAGGCACTTCCTTGCGGCTGCCGTGGACCCAACTGTCAGCCTCTCCACATACTGTATTCTTCCGATGGAATTCGGTCGTTGACCACATTGACCATGCCGCGCCGACAGCACCACAGCGGTGGATGATGGCGAGGCCTAGGAAGGGGACGACGCAGAGCCGGGGAAGACGCGGCAGTGGATGCCCATGCGGAAAGGAGTACGAGGGTTCACTGGTTCGGGTGCGCTGCCGTCGCCGCAGAATAACAGGGGGTGTGGGTGATTGGAGTGGAGGGATGGCCTAGCCATCGTTGGGAGTATTATGGGGGTGGCGAGGCGTCCGCGGCAGCACAGCCGGCCACGGGAGGCAGGAGCAGGCGGCACGACCGGCGCTGCTTTGGGAGCAAGAAGACCATAGGTTGAAGAAGCACTAAGGCCGTTGGATGGACATCGTACGGTCAGTCGAGCTAGAATCGTGCAGATTGACTAAGTTGACAAAGCCCTTCGTCCCCGTCAACTTAGTAGGCCCACTATACTGGGTCCCAGCTAGCAGGGGGAGTATTCATTTTTTGTGCGTAATAAGGAGGCACTTCCTTGTGTGCGAAGATATAGCTCGTGGGTCCGAGCTGTCAGTGGCGGTAATGTTTTTTTCACGAAATACAGAGGCCTTTTCGGTGGGTCCCAGATGTCAGGTGGAGGAAATCATTATTTTGCGCGTAATAAGGAGGCATTTCCTTGCGTGCGGCCGTGGACCCAGCTGTCAGCCTCTCCACGTACAGTCCACTTCAGATGCATGTCGGTCGTTGACCACGCTGACCACGCCACGCCGAGAGCACCAGGGCAGTGGACGACGGCGAGGCCTAAGAAGGGAACGACACGGAGGCAGGGAAGACTCGGCCATTGTTTTTGTTTCCCACGCGGAGGGGAGTACGACTGTACGAGGGTTTACTGGTTCATCTGCCGTCGCCGGAGAATAACAGCAGTTGTGGGTGAGTAGAGGGATGGCTAGGCCAGCGATGGGAGTACGGTGGGGCGGTGAGGCCTGCGCGGCAGCACAGCCGGCCGCGGGGAGGAGGGAGCAGGCAGTCCTGCCGGCACTTGTTTGAGCAGCTGGAGCAGGAAGAGCAGAGATTGAAGAAGCACGACGGCTGTTGGATGGACATCCAACAGTATACAGGCCATCTGTGGAAAGCCTCAAATCTGTGGAAAACAACATACAACCCATCTGCCACTATTTCAAATAATTTACGGCCCATTTGCTAATTCTTATGGGTTTGTTTGGAGCCCATATTCCTTATGTTAGCATTACAGCCCATATTGTGGCCACGGTTAAAAAATTATACGAAATTTTGCATATGTCGGTGCGCTCTGAACTGTTTTTAATCCCGAAATTTCGAGTCACATTCAGACTGATTTTAAAAATAAATGTATATCAATATAAAATCCAATAAATTGTCGACGCATAAAAAACAATGCAATTTAAAATCTCGAAATGAAAAAAGATATTTGAAAATAATTGCCGGTTTGATGTGTTTTAAAAATGTACAACCCATTTCTCATTACTGATAGGCCATTTTCTCGGCCAGCCGAATGAAGTTCTCCTCGTCTTGAAAGATTTGCAGCCCAACAGGCCTGATAAAGTGACTTACTTGACAAATCACAAAAGAACTGGGCTAGCCATTTTCAGAAATAAAAAAACTACTGGGCTGGTCTGTGGTAAACATAAAAGAAAAGGCTGTCTAGACAGGCCAGAGTGTCCCGCATAGCCCAGTTGACACCCTGCTTCCGTCTCAAAAACAAATTAGATAAATGCCCCTCCAATTATGGCGATTCATAAAAATGCCACTACAATTTCCAAACTTTGAAAAATTCCACTTCAATTTTTGCAAACTTTGAAAAATGCCACTGTAGTTTGCAAACTTTGAAAAACGCCACTCCAGACTTCGAAAAATGCCACTAGAAATGGCATGAAAAGGCATTTTTCAAAGTTTGGAAATTGCAGTGGCATTTCTCGGATACACCAGATTTGGAGTGGCATTTATAAAATTAACCCAAAACAAAAATAACTGGGCGAGCTGCTGGGTCCCTGGTGTCAGCCGCTCGTTGTGCAATTCTCTCGTTTATTGACTACGTTGACAATGGCATGGGACCCAGATGTCAGAAATCCACTAGGAGGAGCCATTTTTTTTATTGGCTTGAAATAAGGAGGCACTTGCTTGCGTACTGCCATGACCTTGGCGGGTCCCTTCTGTCATCCTCTCCACGTACAATCATCTCCTGATTGTGTACGCGTCAACTTGCTAGGCCCACAAGTCAGCCTCTAAACCGTGGAGAACAAATACAACCCATTTTCTCTGCGTACAGTACCAGTTAGTCGTGCTTCAAAACTGATTGGCACGCCATTAAAAAAATAAAGGTCGATAACTAATGCGGCACCTCGGGCCAACGCGGCCAGATCGCATTTTGCACGAGAAATTACACACCATGTTTCGTTGACATGTGGTCCCGTTCCAACATATCAGTGAGACGACAACGAGTAGTAGGAGTATTTCCGAACAGACGTGTAGGCCGGGGCGCCTCTTCGTGAACCGTGGCAAACTCGCAACCGTCCACCAACTCTTCGCCTTTCCCTCTCGATTTGGAACTGTTGTCGCACGCTCTTCCTCTCCCTCCTCCATTTTCCTTCAGCCCTTCACCCTTTCTTATGCCATTGTTCGATCGTCTTCTCCATGGAGGGAACAGGCCGAAAACGACCCCGTTATTCTTGCCCCGATCTAAAAGATGATGTGGTGGAGGAACTCATTGATCGGTGCGACGTCATCACCTCGGCTAGCATGGCAGGTTTGTTCAAGCCCATTCTCGACTCAACTAATAACATCATTGCAAGGAACCCAAGAGTCAAGGAGCGGTTTGATCTCCCCTATCTTCTTCGCCGTGACCTTGATGACTGGCGCCGGCACGACGGAGGCCTCGCCCTGTGCAAGTTGATGCCACTTGATAATGATACGTATGATGTTAAGATGCCATCGCTTGAGGGCAAGGCTTGGGCGGGTGCAAATGGAGATTGGGTTGTTTACATTGGGTCCAACTGCGAGTGGGAACTTGTGAATGTGTACACTCGTCACTGGGTTCCACTTCCAAAAATCTCAGCACGCTACCCAGAGGTTGAGCACACCAGTAATGTACGCACATTCAAATACGATCATGGTGACTGTCTTCTACGGAAGATAGCAATTTGTCGAGTTCCCAACCGCTCTTGGAATTACAAAAACTATCAAGTTGTTGCTATCTTCGACAAGCTTGTTGCCGTCCTTCGTGGTTCGACTCGATGGATATTGCTCAAAAATCAGTTTTTGTACACGGATGAGTACTGTGATGCAATTCAATACGAGGGCCTTGTGTTTGCTGCCACCACTCGTGGCACTGTTTTTGCATGGCATCCTAGTAGTTTCGGTACGTTCGTATTCCATCGTAATTATAATTGTTTCATCCACATGCATGTGGGTTAGCAAGTTTCCCTTTACTAATTAACCTTCTTCTTGTGTTTCCGAGGTCCTATGAACATCCCACCACCTATACTTGAAAAAATTTATAACCAAGGGGGAGATGCCGATGGTGATGATCACGAGCAGCGCCCATATACTCTGTGGCGCCTGGCAACTAATTCCAATGGATCACCTCTTCTTGTGTGTATACAGCCCACTGATGATGTTACTGCTAAGGAAGCAGGTGTCTCCCATGGTGGCACTCTCCGGACCTATTCCAACACCCGTTGCATGGTATTCGGGATGGATACTAGTGTGCTACCGCCAACTCATTCTCCCTGGCACATAATTGATAGTCTTGGAGAAAACTCGCTCTTCCTTGGACAAAACTATCCGATGATGGTGAAAAGCGATCCAACTGCCGTTGACACATTTATGAGAAGCAACTGTGTCTATACCTCGGACATTTGGGTGGTTCCCTACCCTGGTACTGATATAGTAGGCCGCTTCAGCCTGGATGATCAGTCCTGCGTTGGTCTCCAGATCGACAACGGATGGCCCGTCCCAGAGAATCACTTGTGGTTCAAAGCAAGCGTTTCCAACGCCGCGGAATGGTTGAGTTGAAGTGCATTTCATGGCTTGTTATTTTTTGTGTGGTGAAAACTTTAGTATTTATAATGTATCATCATTGTTGATGTGGGTTGATGACCTGTTGTATGTAATAAAATGATATGCCTGTGATAAACTTACTAAATTTATGAATGGCTTTCGAGTCGCTTCTCTGAGTGAGTGGTGCGACGAGGCAAAAAAATATTTTCCGAATACATAATTGTACGTGCATTGCAACAGGTTATTGGATGAGGCCAATCAACAATAGTAGTACACTATTTGTACTAGCTTCACATGCTTCGCGCGTCGGGAGGGTGTTTTTACTGTAGCCATATGTTAATGTGTTCATTGTACGTAACCAGCACCTCGAATCCTCGATACTAGTATTCTATATAGTAGTAGGAGTAAGTAGTAGGAGTAGTAGGATGGCATGGGCCAGAACAAGCATTCATATCCAGGAGTACGGCACACGCCACCACCACGACATCCATTTGACACCATATTATTTCTTGGAGTCCGTGCTAGAGCAATCTCTTCAACCTCGTCGTTTCTCTAACTTCAGCCATCACGCGACGGGCGAGGTGGGGGTTTGCCGATAGTCGGTTTCCTTAACTGCGGTCCCACTTGTAAGGCCAACTCCAACGCACGACCCCAAATGCACCTCCGTTTTGCATGAACTCCAATGATAATTTTGACTAGAAAAGCAAGACCAAAGAAAACAAGAACCACAAGAATGCATTTTACTACTCCTTTAAGTTGGATTAGTGCCTTCTCGATGCATTCATTGTTGATCTGCGGAGGCTCGATCCTGCGTCTGTGCTAGCTAAAAGTGATAGAACGTCTACTAAATTGCGCTCTATCAATATATGGATGTACTCTTCTTCCCAATACAAAAACTTGCATCCATTCTACTCCCTCCGTTGCACAATACATGCCTTCTATTTGTCAAAATATATATGTATCTAGACATGTCTTAGTATATAGGTACATCCATTTTTGGACAAATGGAAGTCAAGTATTTTGGAACGGAGGGAGTACACAATAAATTTTTTAAGTTAGCACAACTAGTCTAATCCGAGAGCAGAACCATAGATTTGGTCGGGTCCTTCCTCCTTTTGCTGACACATGGGACATCCAGCATCCAGGTCGTGTCATGAAAGAAAATAGAGTGGTAGTTCAAGCCACGAGATGTGCATCTTGGGTTAAACTATAAATAGAATCTTACTACTCTTGAGTAACTCCAAAAGCGGCCACCGAAGATCTTTATTGGGTTTGTTTTTCATCACCAGCACGTCGATGTGAAAGATGTGCAGGTTCAGTGGGTCCTCTTATGTTTTCACTGACATGTGGGGCCACATGTGAGCAAACAGACGATGGGCTCCGCGCGTCCGCTGGCTGGTTGAGAAGAGAGATAGAGGAGGGCTGAGCACGGACTGCAGGAAATTTGTTCTACGTACCTCGATATAGGCTCGATATAGTGGGGTGGCATGGGCCATAACTAGCATTCACGTCTAGCAGTACGGCACACGCCACCCACACGAGTCCCATCCGACACCAATTTTCTTGGAGTCCGTGCTACAGCCATCTCTTCTCCCTCCTATTTTCTCAGCCATCGCGCGGTGGGCGGGGTGGGGGTTTGCCGATAGTCGGTTCGCTCAACTACGATCCCAGTTGTAAGTGAAAATGCAACACCGCACGCATTCCCGCTTGAGCGGCGTGCCGGACCAACCGTGTGGGGGTGCGACGCGAACACGGCAGGCTTTTCCTTTTGAACTCGTAACTTGTAAAATTTGGTTCTGCTCCATGGCGCGACCGATAGATAGAAAATAACGATTTTGCCTAAAGTAATGAGAAGTTTGGTTTTGGTGCCGTTCATGCATGGAGTAGTACGAAAATTATGAAGTTGATGCGAAAGGTAAGATAATTACTGTAGTATCATATACTACTACGTGGATTTGACGGAAAGATAAAAATACATACGGATCCATCAACGTTCAACGACATCCTCACACCCTAGTGCGCCGGGTCACCAACTGACGTATGAGGAGCAGCGGCATTGGCGGCGAGCTCAACGTGCTTCTGAACAGTGCCGTCCAAGGTTGCCCTGCGCTCCAAGAAGGCCAGCGTCCTATCGTCCTCCTCTTGCATGTAGTAGTCCTTGTGGACGATTTGCGCGTAGACGTGGGTGATTATGTCGATGGTGTCTTGCTTTTCTACATGTACTGTACTACTACGGAGTGCATGCATGTGTGTACCCGGGGTGGAAGCACTGCATGCATGTGTGTACGCATTATTCCCTCTAGTAATAGACACCGTGCTATAACTACCAATGCTATTTTTCAGGCCGATCGCTACTCGCCTTGGTCCCACAGATTTTTTTTCTTTTTTCTGAAGCGCGCTGTATAAACAGTGACGGATGGAGTAGTATGAGCGGATTCAAAGAAGAGCGTATTGATGGTTGCTTCTTCAGAGCAACTTACAGTGGGAAAGGTGGGGCATATGATTTGACTGCTCATTACTCACTATTAATGCGGCGCAACGACCGGGCTGAGTCTCCCATGCAGTTGTGCACTACCCCCTCGGTTCTTAAATATACTCCAGAGTATTTGTCTTTCTAGAGATTTCATGAGTGATTACTCAAATATTTGTCTTTTTAGAGATTTCAAATGGACTGGCACATACGGATGTATATAGACATATTTTAGAGTGTAGATTCACTCATTTTGCTCCGTATGTAGTCACTTGTTGAAATCTCTGTTAAGACGAATAGAATATTTAGGAACGGAGGGAGTACACATGCGAAGCAAAATGAGTGAATCTACACTCTAAAATATTCCCGTTTGAAATTTGTAAAAAGACAAATATTTAGGAACGAAGGAGTATAATTTTGTGCATGGCACATGGACCCGGATGATGAAGAGGCTTCTGGCAATGCTATCAAGCTTCCATCATTTGTTTACATAATTGACGTACTATACAAATAATTTTCCAGCGACATGAGATTGTACAATGGTGTGAGCTTTCAGCTTTTGTTCCGCGTGTCTTGCCATCGATGCTCTTTCGGAAACAATAAAAAACTAACTTCCTTGCTAATGCATGTCAATTATTAGCAGATCAGAGCTAATAATTACATCACAACTGAAGACAAAGTTGTGAGAAGGTGTTAAATTAAAATTGATCCATGCTTTCATTGGCAGCAACGTCCCCCCAATTAACTATAGAGGTACAATGGCCGGTATATGTGTGGAGGAGGAGAGAGGCCTACCTCGTGTATTAAGGAGATCGATCTGCCTCATGTATTAAGGGAGATCGATTGGCATCCATGCATATGTGCAGGAGATGAATAAGGTTGGGAGAGAGACAGAGATAGAGTGTTGGAGGGGGTGGTAGTGGAGTTTCTTCTAACAAATGGTGGGATAGGCTTGCTAGACAAACGAGGGCACACCCACAATATCAATAAGAGAGGAGATGGCTGCTTGTTGTCTGTGCATGTGTGTGGGAGAGACGGGTCAGGAGGCATGCACGAATGATGAGGGGGATGATTTGGCTGTGGTAAACAGACATAACTACATAGGAAGATCAATCGCCCTTTGTAAGAGAAAGAAGACACATAACTTGTGAGGTACATCGATCGATGGGGGGTAGTTAAAGTCGATCTAGGTATATGTTGGGAGATTGATCGGTATACATGCATGTGTGTGTTAGAACAAATTGTTGAAGAACGTAGTGATTTCAAAAAAATTCCTACGCACACGCAAGATCATGGTGATGCATAGCAACGAGAGGGGAGAGTATTGTCTACGTACCCTCGTAGACCGAAAGCGGAAGCGTTAGCACAACGCGGTTGATGTAGTCGTACGTCTTCACGATCCGACCGATCCAAGTACCGAACACACGGCACCTCAGAGTTCAGCACACGTTCAGCTCGATGACGTCCCGCGAACTCCGATCCAGCAGAGCTTCACAGGAGAGTTCCATCAACACGATGGCGTGATGACTGTGATGATGTTGCTACCGATGCAGGGCTTCGCTTAAGCACTGCTACGATATGACCGAGGTGGAATATGGTGGAGGGGGGCACCGCACATGGCTGGAAGAGATCAACAGATCAACTTGTGTGTCTAGAGGTTCCCCCTGCCCCCGTATATAAAGGAGCAAGGGGGGAGGCCGGCCGGCCCTCTATGGGCGCCCCAGGAGGAGGATTCCTCCTAGTAGGAGTAGGACTCCCCTTTCCTACTCCTACTAGGAGGAGGAAAGGAAGGAGGAGAAGGAGAAGGAAGGAGAGGGAGGAAAAGGAGGAAAGGGGGCCGGCACCCTAGTCCAATTCGGTTTGGGCTAGGGGGGCCGCGTGCCCTGCCTCCTCTCTTCCACCACTTGGCCCATGAGTCCCATTACTTCGTCCTCGTATTCCTGTAACTCCCCGGTACCCCCGAAAATACCCGAATCACTCGGAACCTTTCCGGTGTCCGAATATAGTCGTCCAATATATCGAACTTTACGTCTCGACCATTTCGAGACTCCTCATCATGTCCCCGGTCTCATCTGGGACTCCGAACTACCTTCGGTACATCAAATCACATAAACTCATAATACAATCGTCACCGAAACTTTAAGCATGCAGACCCTACGGGTTCGAGAACTATGTAGACATGACCTAGACACGTCTCCGACCAATAACCAATAGCGGAACCTAGATGCTCATATTGGCTCCCACATATTCTATGAAGATCTTTATCGGTCAAACCGCATAACAACATACGTTGTTCCCTTTGTCATCGGTATGTTACTTGCCCGAGATTCGATCGTCGGTATCTCAATACCTAGTTCAATCTCGTTACCGGCAAGTCTCTTTACTCGTTCCGTAATACATCATCCCGCAACTAACTCATTAGTTGCAATGCTTGCAAGGCTTTAAGTGATGTGCATTACCGAGAGGGCCCAGTGATACCTCTTCGACAATCGGAGTGACAAATCCTAATCTCGAAATACGCCAACCCAACAAGTACCTTTGGAGACACCTGTAGAGCACCATTATAATCAACCATTTAAGTTGTGACGTTTGGTAGCACACAAAGTGCTCCTCTGGTAAATGGGAGTTGCATAATCTCATAGTCATAGGAACATGTATAAGTCATGAAGAAAGCAATAGCAACAAACTAAATGATGAAGTGCTATGCTAACGGAATGGGTCAAATCAATCACATCATTCTCTAATGATGTGACCCCAATAATCAAATGACAACTCATGTCTATGGCTAGGAAACTTAACCATCTTTGATTCAATGAGCTAGTCAAGTAGAGGCATACTAGTGACACTCTGTTTGTCTATGTATTCACACATGTATTATGTTTCCGGTAATACAATTCTAGCATGAATAATAAACATTTATCATGAAATAAGAAAATAAATAATAACTTTATTATTGCCTCTAGGGCATATTTCCTTCAGTCTCCCACTTGCACTAGAGTCAATAATCTAGTTCACATCGCCAATAGTTCACATCACCATGTGATTAACACCCATAGTTCACATCGTCATGTGACCAACACCCAAAGGGTTTACTAGATTCAATAATCTAGTTCACATAGCTATGTGATTAACGCCCAAAGAGTACTAAGGTGTGATCATGTTTTGCTTGTGAGAGAAGTTTAGTCAACGGGTCTGCCACATTCAGATCCGTAAGTATTTTGCAAATTTCTATGTCAACAATGCTCTGCACTAAGCTACTCTAGCTAATTGCTCCCACTTTCAATATGTATCCAGATTGAGACTTTGAGTCATCTGGATCAGTGTCAAAACTTGCATCGCCGTAACCTTTTACGACGAACCTTTTGTCACCTCCATAATCGAGAAACATATCCTTATTCCACTAAGGATAATTTTGACCAATGTCCAGTGATCTACTCCTAGATCACTATTGTACTCCCTTGCCAAACTTAGGGAAGGGTATACAATAGGTCTGGTACATAGCATGGCATACTTTATAGAACCTATGGCTGAGGCATAGGGAATGACTTCCATTTTCTCTCTATCTTCTGTCGTGGTCGGGTTTTGAGTCTTACTCAACTTCACACCTTGTAACACAGGCAAGAACTCCTTTTTGACTGTTCCATTTTGAACTACTTCAAAATCTTGTCAAGGTATGTACTCATTGAAAAACTTATCAAGCGTCTTGATCTATCTCTATAGATCTTGATGCTCAATATGTAAGCAGCTTCCCCGAGGTATTTCTTTGGAAAAACTCCTTTTAAACATTCCTTTATGCTTTGCAGAATAATTCTACATTATCTCCGATCAACAATATGTCAATCACATATACTTATCAGAAATGCTGTAGTGCTCCCACTCACTTTCTTGTAAATACAGGCTTCGCCGCAAGTCTGTATAAAACTATATGCTTTGATCAACTTATCAAAGCATATATTCCAACTCCAAGATGCTTGCACCAGTCCATAGATGGATCGCTGGAGCTTGCATATTTTGTTAGCACCTTTAGGATTGACAAAACTTTCTTGTTGCATCGTATACAACTCTTCTTTAATAAATCCATTAAGGAATGTAGTTTTGTTTATCCATTTGTCAGATTTCATAAAATGTGGAAATTGCTAACATGATTCGGACATACTTAAGCATAGATACGAGTGAGGAACTCTCATCGTAGTCAACACCTTGAACTTGTCGAAAACCTTTTGCGAAAATTCTAGCTTTGTAGATAGTAACACTACTATCAGCGTCCGTCTTCCTCTTGAAGATCCATTTAATATCAATGGCTCGCCGATCAATGGACAAGTCAATCAAAGTCCATACTTTGTTCTCATACATGGATCTCATCTCAGATTTCATGGCCTCAAGCCATTTCGGGGAATCTGGGCTCATCATCGCTTCCTCATAGTTCGTAGGCTCATCATGGTCAAGTAACATGACCTCCAGAACAGGATTACCATACCACTCTGGTGCGGATCTCACTCTGGTTTACCTACGAGGTTCGGTAGTAACTTGATCTGAAGTTACATGATCATCATCATTAGCTTTCTCACTAATTGGTGTAGTAGTCATAGGAACAAATTTCTGTGATGAACTACTTTCCAATAAGGGAGCAGGTATAGTTACCTCATCAAGTTCTACTTTCCTCCCACTCACTTCTTTCGAGAGAAACACCTTCTCTAGAAAGGATCCATTCCCAGCAATGAATATCTTGCCTTCGGAACTGTGATAAAAGGTGTACCCAACATTTTCTTTTGGGTATCCTATGAAGACGCACTTCTCTGATTTGGGTTTGAGCTTATCAGGTTGAAACTTTTTCACATAAGCATTGCAACCTCAAACTTTAAGAAACGACAGCTTAGGTTTCTTACCAAACCATAGTTCATACGGTGTCGTCTCAACGGATTTAGATGGTGCCCTATTTAACGTGAATGTAGCTGTCTCTAATGCATAACCCCAAAACGATAGTGGTAAATTGGTAAGAGACATCATAGATCGCACCATATCTAATAAAGTACGGTTATGATGTTCGGACACACCATTACACTGTGGTGTTCTAGGTGGCGTAAGTAGTGAAACTATTTCACATTTTTTTAACTGAAGGCCAAACTCGAACTCAAATATTTTACTTCTACGCTCATATCGTGGAAACTTTTATTTTTGTAACGATGATTCTCCACTTCACTCTGAAATTCTTTGAACTTTTCAAATATTTCAGACTTGTGTTTCATCAAGTAGATATACTCATATCTGCTCAAATCATCTGTGAATATCATAAAATAATGATACCTGCCATGAGCCTCAGTATTCATCGGACCACATACATCAGTATGTATGATTTCCAACAAATCTGTTGCTCGCTCCATTGTTCCGGAGAACGGAGTCTTAGTCATCTTGCCCATGAGGCATGGTTCGCAAGCATCAACTAATTCATAATCAAGTGATTCCAAAAGCCCATCAGCATGTATTTTCTTCATGCGCTTTACACCAATATGACCTAACCGGCTGACGGTGTCCTGGACTAGGGGGTACTCAACACGTCATCTCCCGATCTGTTAGATTGGGCCGAGGACCCCCATGGCCGTATACTCATGGGCCAGTTCGGACAGCTGCCACATACAAGGAATATTCCACAAGACTTGGCGATCAAGACAAGGACTTCTCCCCACCGGCATATTCGGCTAGGACTCTTGTTATCCTAGGCCTCTGGTGTATTATATAAACCGAGGCCAGGCTAGTCGATAGATGAGATACATACAATCATACCATAGGCTAGCTTCTAGGGTTTAGCCTCTCTGATCTCGTGGTAGATCTACTCTTGTACTACCCATATCATCAATACTAATCAAGCATGACGTAGGGTTTTACCTCCATCAAGAGGGCCCGAACCTGGGTAAAACATCGTGTCCCCTGCCTCCTGTTACCATCAGCCTTAAACGCATAGTTCGGGACCCCCTACCCAAGATCCGCTGGTTTTGATACCAACATTGGTGCATTCATTGAGAGTTCCGCTGTGGGATCGGCAAAAGGATCGATGGCTCATCTGCAGGTCAAGTGCGATGCCGGCATCATCGTCGCCGGCTCGACTGGTCACCTTGGCTCGACCGAGGACCATGCTCCATCTATGATCGTCATGTTTGGACGAGGGCCTTCATCAACATCAACTCCGATCTCTATCAAGGTCATGGAGGAATCATCCATGGAGCTCGGGGGCTCAACGTCAACATTGCCCTCGGGCGACCGTGCTGTTTTTCCGAACAGCAAACTTATATCCGCTGCCATCACCTCTTAGAGCATCGCTTTGACGATCCCTTTGCTGGAATTGTGCGGAATTAAGTCTACAATAACCATGCAAAATTTCGTCGAGTTTCGATGGAGGAATCTCCGACAATCTATGATATATCGGAGCCTTGTCAAATTTGGACGGGAATCTCGACGAGTTTAGGGCGTGGTCTCCAGAACCTAGCTCGGAGGTCCTTTGAAGATCCAACCGTTCACCTGCTGCGGAATTCCCATATCTACCACCCCTTCAAATTTCAGCTCGATCCGACGGTTCAAACTCCGGGAACCTTCCGATGAGTGTATCAATTTTCGGATCTGTTTTCTGCGCGAATACGGATCCAACCCGAATTCATGTTTCTTTATGAACATGACATTGGACAACCTTTTCAGAGGAATTCTCTTCTAGGGTATTGTGCGTTGTTCTTAAACGCATGCACGTAAATTTTTAAGCCTCCCCTGAGGTCGCCTTCATCATCATGCTGGTGTCAAACCAGTCCGGCGATATTGCTCCAAGGCTGCCGACCTGCGTTAGACACGTCGTCACTTTATTGAGCCGAGCTCAACTTCTTCGGATCATCATCTCGGCAAGCCGAACAAGAGTCCGGCATCGTGAAGGATAAATCATCACCAACATCGCTGCCCCACGGATTACACGAAGTGGGCATACCGGCATCGCCGCACGGTCACTTCATCAAGCCGGCAGCGACCACGTCACGACCTGCATCGGCAGGGCCGCACTATTGCTTCTTCAAGCTGGTGTCCATCACGCCGACCTACTTCGACTCATCGGCTGACATTGAGGCTTCGACATCTCGGCTGGACCGGGGGCTTCGCCATCCCTTCATCAACCTACTCCGGAGACTTCGGCGTCACTAGCCGACCAGCTCCGTCATGATAGCTGGACCGAGGGCTTTGCCTCGGCGAGCCAACCTTGGCCAGCATCGCCATACCATCGCTTTATCGCCCATCAGGGAATGGGTGTGCAGATCGAGTCCCAATTTTGGGAATCACCTTTCTTCGGATTGCTACAACAAATAAATCAGGTGCTATTAATCCTAGTATTATTTGCTTGTTTGGGTTTATTTTTCCCAAGGAATTACTACTCTGGTTTGTCCATCATCTGTACACAGGTCTATCAAATGATAGCCGCATTAACAACGGTCGCGTGGTGGTTCGGTCAGTTTCCGTATATAGTCCGGCGAATGCCGCATTCAGAACTCGGACCGACCTGTGAATTCAGGCTTTGCCACGCCTTTACCGCACCACGCCGACGCCCTGCATCGACATTGACTTCGGCGCCATGCCATATTTCTTTTATTACTCACTTTGCATAAATTATTTATTATGCATCGATTTTTTTAATTATTATTACTATTATCTCTGATTTGCACTATTTTTTGTGCACATGAAAATGATCCGGGGACTTTGGCATCATTCTGCCGGTCTGCATTGACCGTGCTATGTCACCACTTCGGCGTGTCGAGCTCTCCGCTCCACCACCTCGGGACCGGCTTGGGGGATGGAACCTCGTCCCGCATCAAGCTCGGACCATGTCATCAATGCCGAACACATTAACCAGCTAAGACGCTTTCATGCTCAAAGTTTTAATTTTTAACTTCTGTTCGGTTCGACCAAGCATTATACGTTTTTGGAAAAAAACTGCTTGTAAAAAATTTCCTTGTCCAAACTTTGTTTCTGACACGCATATTCAAATACCCCGTTTATTTGGGGGCTTCCTTTATGAAGCTTTTCCTCTTGCATATGATTATACTTGTACGGCTTCGTTCCTTGTTCGTGTATTACACCACAATATGCATCATATTGACTTAAGTGATTTGCAAGCTGGGTTGCCTGGCTCCTGTGCTTACCGCTACGTTCCCGATTGTTCGGCTAGGGAGTAAAGGGAGCACCTCTGCGATTGTCACGACCGGGTCCTCCGAGCTCTGACCTCAGACTGGGTGAAGCCGAAAGCTAGCGCTCTTATTGTTTTCAATCATAGTTGGCACACGGCGTAACTCATGAGTACAAAAAATCTATTGCACAAGTCTCATAGTAATAATGAGCATCGAAGAAAGGTATCGATGGGGGTACTATTTTCTTCGAAGATGCTTCTTACACTTCGTCTGTAAATAGCATAAGTTCCCTGAGCGCGCTTTGTCTGTTACAGCCTTATGGCTCGGTTGCCTGGTTATCGGAAACACTGTCGATATTCTCGACAGGTGGAGTACATAACACTTTTCGGTCCTTGACCGAAGAGGGAGAAGCCGACGGTCGGTTAAGACGCGTTTAAAGTTCGGTTGAACAAAGATATGATATAAGTACTTCGGTACATACAATCATTATACATAAAATCTTTTACCCAAGTCACTTGGGGGCTCTTAAAATTTATATGAGCTATTTTATAGTAAATGTGTTTTCTTCTTGGTCGTTGCAAAGTCTTTTTCTATCGCTCCTTTTTCGACGTGAGTGTGTGGTCAATAGCCAGATAACCCATTTTCTCTCTAGTGACCGCTCGAGTTTAGTTCGCTAAACTGTTCTAACGAGAAGCACTCCGCCTTCGGGATAGGAGGCTGCAGCCGTAGGCTGACCCGCTTGAAGTCTTGATATCGGATGTGCAATGTTAAAGCATGATAGAAGCACTCTTTTTTTCTAAGACCAATTTTCGGATTGGCACCGAACACTTGATCTTGTTCGGACGTCAAGTTTTTAATGACGTTTTTTGGTTTTCCAAGCTTATGGCACTTTTAAACTATTTGTGTGTTTTCAGCACAAGTCTCGCAGTGCAATGCCAGACACCTTTATAGATTCGACAAAAATATTCTCGGATATTGCTATATATGCATCGGTTTTGAATTGTGTCTTCGGTCAATAGTTGGGTTGCCCGGCTCCTGCACTTGCTTCCTACGTTCCGCTTTGTTCGGCTAGGCGTGCAAAGGGAGAACCACTGCGATTGTGCTTCCAGCTCACACGGTTAAGCACCTTAGTGGAGAAAGCCGAAAACTGTCTGTCATAATAAGCGTAAACTGGTCAGTGATCTGATGACTGTGTTAAATGACGGGCCACTCATAACAATGGTCGAAGTGTTTACGGCTTGACCTCGACTGTCGCCGAACACTACCGGGGGCTATTAACTGGCCTCCCAAACTAAATCCTCGATATTTTGCTCTTACATTAGAGCTAAGTTTTCATGATCATGCTTAGCATGACAACCCAAAGAAAAGAACAGATAGCGGGACTATTTTCTTTGGAAGACATTTCTTATGTTAAACAGTAATATAACATATCTCTCTGCATACCTTTGTTTATAAAACTGTATGGCCAGATTGCCTTGTTTGTCGTAAATCTTTGCCCTCATAAAGGCTTTATAAAGTAGGACAAACACTCCTCGGCTACTGGCCGAGGAGGTGGAAGCCGATGGTCGGTCATCAAAGTTTTGTACAATGCGGATCCGAACATTAATGACGTAAAATACTTGGATACATAGAGTCATTACACATAATTTGTGATTTTACTATGGATATTGATCCTTAATTCAGCCACCCGTGCCCGTATTAAGGCTCGGGGCTACTGGGCTTCGGCCTTATTATTTAAAAACATTAAAGGGGCACATTGATCCCCTGATCTAGTGTTGCCACCCGACCAGTGTCTCGGGGGCTACTGCATTGCCTGTTCAATGCAGAAAATTTTAAGTGCAATACAGTTGCCGAGGAGATTTTGATCCTCAAGTTGGTCGGCCGGACCCAACCTGAGTCTCGAGGACTTGATCCTTAGGCCGATTTTGCAAATCAACTTGAGTCTTAGCGGCTACTGGGATCAGCGGTCTTATGTCATCCTTCCGGTGCATCTCGGGTTTTAGACCGAAACACACCTTGAGGGCTACTGGCTATATATCTCGGCAGAGAATAAACTGCACCAGTTAAAAATATTCACAATAAATCAGCCCGCGGTCGGGGTGGTGCACCACCTTGGAAGCAGTCCGGCATTAAGCTCGGCTAAACTCCTTTAACTTTTTTGAACCAAGGTGATATGACACCTCGAATATAGTCCGGCATTGGAGCTCGGATACATTCCGGCGTTAGAGCTCGGAAGTAGTCCGGCATTGGTGCTCGGCTGCAAAAAATACCTCGAATGCAGTCCGGCGTTAGAACTCGGACGCAAGAGGACACTGCCTCCCGGGAAACAAGTTCAAACCCGAGGTGTGGCATAAAAATAACAAGGCATTGATAAAGGCCGGAAACTTAAAGGGGCTCCTCGGATACCCGACGTATAAACTAGTCGAATGCATTTCGGCGATCCTCAAGATCGAAGATGAGAAGATTTGTTGAACCAGTTTTCAAGACCGACAACCGAAGATGAAGAACAGTTCGGAAGAATCAAGGAGCGTCCCTAACTTGAAGACCGGTTCAGGGGGCTACTGACGGTGTCCTGGACTAGGGGGTACTCAACACGTCATCTCCCGATCTATTAGATTGGGCCGAGGACCCCCATGGTCGTATACTCATGGGCCAGTTCGGACAGCTCCCGCATACAAGGAAGATTCCACAAGCCTTGGCGATCAAGACAAGGACTTCTCCCCACCGGCATATTCGGCTAGGACTCTTGTTATCCTAGGCCTCTGGTGTATTATATAAACCGAGGCCAGGCTAGTCGATAGATGAGATACATACAATCATACCATAGGCTAGCTTCTAGGGTTTAGCCTCTCTGATCTCGTGGTAGATCTACTCTTGTACTACCCATATCATCAATACTAATCAAGCAGGACGTAGGGTTTTACCTCCATCAAGAGGGCTCGAACCTGGGTAAAACATTGTGTCCCCTGCCTCCTATTACCATCAGCCTTAGATGCATAGTTCGGGACCCCCTACCCGAGATCCGCCGGTTTTGACACCGACACCGGCAGTGCCACAAATAAGTTGCACTATTATTATTAACTTTGCATCTTTTGGCTTCAATATTATGAAAATGTGGATTACCATGATCGAGATCCAACAAACCATTTTCATTGGGTGTATGACCATTGAAGGTTTTATTCATGTAAACAGAACAATAATTATTCTCTAACTTACATGAATAACCGTATTGCAATAAACATGATCCAATCATATTTATGCTCAACGCAAACTCTAAATAACATTTATTTTAGGTTTAACACTAATCCCGAAAGTATAGGGAGTGTGCGATGATGATCATATCAATCTTGGAACCACTTCCAACACACATCGTCACTTCACCCTTAACTAGTCTCTGTTTATTTTGCAACTCCCATTTTGAGTTACTACTCTTAGCAACTGAACTAGTATCAAATACTAAGGGGTTGCTATAAACGCTAGTAAAGTACACATCAATAACATGTATATCAAATATACCTATGTTCAATTTGCCATCCTTCTTATCCGCCAATTACTTGGGGTAGTTCCGCTTCCAGTGACTAGTCCCTTTGCAGTAGAAGCACTCAGTTTCAGGCTTAGGTCCAGACTTGGGTTTTTCACTTGAGCAGCAACTTGCTTGCCGTTCTTCTTGAAGTTCCCCTTTCTTCCCTTTGTCCCTTTACTTGAAACTAGTGGTTTTGTTTACCATCAACACTTGATGCTTTTCTTCATTTCTACCTTCGTCGATTTCAGCATCACGAAGAGCTTAGGGATCGTTTCTATTATCCCTTGCATATTATAGTTCATCACGAAGTTATACTAACTTGGTGATGGTGACTAGAGCATTCTGTCAATCACTATTTTATCTGGAAGATAAACTCCCACTTGATTCAAGCGATTGTAGTACCCAGACAATCTGAGCACATGCTCACTGCTTGAGCTATTCTCCTCCATCGTTTAGCTATAGAACTTGTTGGAGACTTCATATCTCTCAACTCGGGTATTTGCTTGAAATATTAACTTCAACTCCTGGAACATCTCATATGTTCCATGACGTTCAAAACGTCTTTGAAGTCCTGATTCTAAGTCGTTAAGCATGGTGCACTAAACTATCAAGTAGTCATCATATTGAGCTAGCCAAATGTTCAGAACGTCTGCATCTGGTCCTGCAATAGGTCTGCCACCTAGTGGTGCATCAAGGACATAATTCTTCAATGTAGCAATGAGGATAATCCTCAGATCACGGATCCAATTCGCATCATTGCTACTAACATTTTTCAACTTAGTTTTCTCTAGGAACATATAAAAATTAAACGGGGAGCAACATCGCGAGCTATTAATCTACAACATAGATATGCTAATACTACCAGGACTAAGTTCATGATAAATTAAAGTTCAATTAATCATATTACTTAAGAACTCCCACTTAGATAGACATCCCTCTAATCATCTAAGTGATCACGTGATCCAAATCAACTAAACCATAACCGATCGTCACGTGAAATGGAGTAGCTTTCAATGGTGAACATCATTATGTTGATCATATCTACTATATGATTCACGCTCGACCTTTCGGTCTCAGTGTTCCGAGGCCATATCTGCATATGCTAGGCTCGTCAAGTTTAACCTAAGTATTCTACGTGTGCAAAACTGGCTTGCACCCGTTGTAGATGGACGTAGAGCTTATCACACCCGATCATCACGTGGTGTCTGGGCACGACGAACTTTGGCAATGGTGCATACACAGGGAGAACACTTTTATCTTGAAATTTAGTGAGATATCATCTTATAATGCTACCGTCATAACTAAGCAAAGTAAGATGTATAAAAGATAAACATCTCATGCAATCAAAATATGTGACATGATATGGCCATCATCGTCTTGTGCCTTTGATCTCTATCTCCAAAGCATCATCATGATGTCCATCATCATCGGCATGACACCATGATCTCCATCATCCTGATCTAAATCAATGTGTCGTCACATGGTCGTCTCGCCAACTATTGATCTTGCAACTATTGCTATCGCATAGCGATAAAGTAAAGCAATTATTTGGTGCTTGCATCTTATGCAATAGAGAGACAACCATAAGGCTTTTGCCAGTTGCCGATAACTTCAACAAAACATGATCATCTCATACAAAAACTTATATCTCATCATGTCTTAACCATATCACATCACAACATGCCCTGCAAAAACAAGTTAGACGTCTTCTACTTTGTTGTTGCAAGTTTTACGTGGCTGCTACTGGGCTTAGCAAGAATCGTTCTTACCTACGCATCAAAACCACAACAATAGTTTGTAAAGTTGGTGTTGTTTTAACCTTCACAAGGACTGGGCGTAGCCACACTCGGTTCAAGTAAAGTTGGAGAAACTGACACCCGCCAGCCACCTGTCTGCAAAGCACGTCGGTAGAACCAGTCTCGCGTAAGCGTACGCGTAATGTCGGTCCGGGCCGCTTCATCCAACAATACCGCCGAACCAAAGTATGACATGCTGGTAAGCAGTATGACTTATATCGCCCACAACTCACTTGTGTTCTACTCGTGCATATAACATCAATGCATAAAACCAAGCTCGGATGCCACTGTTGGAGAACATAGTAATTTCAAAAAAATTCCTACGGACACGCAAGATCATGGTGATGCATAGCAATGAGAGGGTAGAGTATTGTCTACGTACCCTCGTAGACCGAAAGCGGAAGCGTTAGCACAACGCGGTTGATGTAGTCATACGTCTTCACGATCCGACTGATCCAAGTACCTTCTCATCCGGGACTCCGAACTACCTTTAAGCGTGCGGACCCTACTAGTTCAAGAACTATGTAGACATGACCGAGACATGTCTCTGGCCAATAACCAATAGCGGAACCTGGATGCTCATATTGGCTCCCACATATTCTTCGAAGATCTTTATCGGTTAAACCGCATAACAACATACGTTGTTCCCTTTGTCATCGGTATGTTACTTGCCCGAGATTCGATCGTCGGTATCTCAATACCTAGTTCAATCTCGTTACCGGCAAGTCTCTTTACTCATTCTGTAATACATCATCCCGCAACTAACTCGTTAGTTGCAATGCTTGCAAGGCTTTAAGTGATGTGCATTACCGAGAGGGCCCAAAGATACCTCTCCGACAATCAGAGTGACAAATCCTAATCTCGAAATACGCCAACCCAACAAGTACCTTTGGAGACACCTGTAGAGCACCTTTATAATCACCCAGTTACGTTGTGACGTTTGGTAGCACACAAAGTGTTCCTCCGGTAAACGGGAGTTGCATAATCTCATAGTCATAGGAACATGTATAAGTCATGAAGAAAGCAATAGCAACAAACTAAACGATCAAGTGCTATGCTAACGGAATGGGTCAAATCAATCACATCATTCTCTAATGATGTGACCCCATTAATCAAATGACAACTCATGTCTATGGCTAGGAAACTTAACCATCTTTGATTCAACGAGCTAGTCAAGTAGAGGCATACTAGTGACACTCTGTTTGTCTATGTATTCACACATGTATTATGTTTCCAGTTAGTACAATTCTAGCATGAATAATAAACATTTATCATAAAATAAGGAAATAAATAATAACTTTATTATTGCCTCTAGGGCATATTTCCTTCACAAATGAGGCACGAGGAGAAGGATAGAGAGAGAGGGATGCATGTAGGAGGTGGTACGAGAGGCATACTATATCGAGGGGGAGGAGTGTGTGAGTACGATTACGATGAAAAGAGTGGTGGGAGTGAGGCATGGACAGTGACAAGAGAAGTGGGGAAGCTTGTGTTTGTGCTAGGCACACCTGGCTAGAGAGGCATATCGATCGATGTGTGACGTAAAGAAGGAGTTGGGGGGCCTACACACACCGTGGGTGAACGACCTAAAGTGAAAAGACAAATTTGTGCGATGGAGCTAGAGAATGCTGAGGGAGAGTGAGAGGGATGCGGGCGTGTGCATGCACAAGAGAAAGTTAGCGCTAGCTACAAAGATAAGAGGGTTGTGTGGGTGTAAAAGATGAATAGAGATCATATATACTTCATTATAAAAAGCGAATTCGCATATTTGAAGAATTTATCATAGTGTTTCAAACCGACGGATGTGTGAATATATATAATGGTGATACACATGGTGTGGTTATGAACATGGTATACTACATTTAATATATTTTATCTCTACTCTTATAAAAAACGGAGTTGTTGATGATGGTGTGCCTGCCATCCTGCATTATAGGCCGTCTGATTTATATCTGGCGGATAGCAAGGAAACTATGATGGTTCAAGTTGGTAACAATCATGATTGTAGATTCTTATTGAAATAGAGAAATGAATTCAAATTTAGTTCGAATTGCAGTGGTAGTATAGACATTTGGAATGCACTAAAATGTTGGTATGAGTAGGTTACATGCATTATACAGCAAGCGAAAAAATTTAATCGGACATAACATGGATTCATACTCCCTCCTTCCATCTATATAGGGTGTAATGAGATTTTTAAGACCGCCTTTGACTATTGACAAGATTAATAGTACATGACATGCACAATGTGAAAATTATATCATTGAAAGAACCTTTCACGGATGAATTTAATGGTGTGCTTTGTGTAAGTTGCATGTCATATATCATTGCTCTAATATTTGGTCAAAGTTAGAATCGAAAAACGCATTAGGCCCTATATATATGGAAGGAGGGAGTAGCTTTGAATAGCATTTGTATAGTAAAACGGGGCAAGACTCTTCTTTGTGTGGTGTGAATAGTTTTATTTTTTCGTTTTCTTTTTGGTTGAGGGAAGTGCGAATTGATTTGGTACGTACAAGTACAATATTACTACACGTTAGGCTTGTCCCTAAAATTCAACCCGCGTCTTGTTATATCCCGAAAATTCAGATATCGTGCTCCCAAAACTGGCGCCTTCACAACCCGCGCCTTGCTATCCCGAAATTACAATGCGTGTGAAAACTCCTTCCAGCTGCCAAATCCCGACACGCGAAATCCCCCTTCTAACCCTGAGCTGAAAGGGCCGCTAGTTCAAATCGGTGGGGGGTACTTTTGTAACACACCCTACATTTTGGACAAGCGCGTTCCTAAGTCATGCTTCACCCCCTTCCATCGCCCCCTTTTTGCCATTTGAAATCCCGGGCCGCCATAACCTCTCTGCTCCAGCCGCGAAACCCCACCCTCCTCTATCCGACACGTCACCGCTGCCCAGCCAGAGCCTCTTCCCCGACGACGTCATCCACCGCAATAGCTCGACGTCCCTCGTCCACCTCCCCGGATGAGGATCCGTCGTCCATCTCGTCGTCCTGCCGGTTTAGCCGCCCCGTCCTCCACCTCCAAGGAGCTGCTCTGACGATCGCCTTGTCTATCGTGGTTGCTCCATCCCCACAGCGCCGCCTTAACCTGCTCCACCGGAACCGCAGCATCCTCACCGACTCCTCGGACCAAGCCGAGGCCTACTCGGCGCCACCAAAGAGGTTGTACACTCATCGCATCGCACCTTCTCCTTAACTCGACCTCCCGGCGCCGACGATGCTCCATCCTGCACCCCCATAGAGCGGCTACCTTGAAGCCGGCGCCGCGGGCGACATCTCCACGACGGCTCTCCCCCAGTGCGAGGCCCCTTCGGCAGCGGTGGCCATACTAGCTGGATCTGCTGCTGCTGCTCTGGCTCTCGCTCGATCGCTCGCCCAGCTGCTGCTGCTGCTCTCCCCCTCGCTCGTGCTGCTGCTCTGCTCCGATTAAGCCACACTTCAGTCGACTGAATCAACTTTTGGGTCAGTCAATTTTCAGGGGTTGGGGGGTCGCCGGAGTTAAGGAAGAACCACCCGCAGCGGGGAAGGGGGCTCGCTGGAGAGGTACCCCACTATATATCTTAGGGTTGGGGGGGGGGGGGGGGGGCTAGAGGGCTGGCCGGGGTGGCGGTGGCGAGTTGTTTCAGGGCGACGAGGCGGCACTGGGGCCAGCGGTTCGGCCGGTGGTGGCTGGCGGCTCAGGTAAGGATGGCAATTTTATCCATGGACATGGATATCCATGGATATCCGACCCGAATGGATAGGGTTTGGATATGCTTTTGTGTCCATGGGCGGCGCCCAAACCTGACCCGATTGTTCGTGGATAGGGCATGGATATAATATTGTACCCATGGATATACCCAAACCCGACCCGATAGTATGACTTAATGGGGAAAATCTGCTATCCCTGCCCCACGGTCATATGTCCCACAACAATTTTACACTTTTTTTATCTAAAACATGCATAAGAAATTACACAATCCCCATCGTAACTTTTTTAGTTGACATTCAATCCCCTCTGTAACATAATCCAACACCCCTTCCCTTATTTTTACCTCCTCCTTAAATGACTCGTCATTCTCATCTGTTAGAAAAATACTAAATGGTCTTAGGTTGTTAGTGGATGTTGATTTACCATAAGTGAAGCCTAGCCTACCACGAGGTGAAGAATGGAAGAGTTTATGTTAATATTGTGTTATGTCTTATTTATACATCTCGCGAGGACCCAATGGATATCCAATGGGTATGGATATCCATCGGATTTGGACATGGACACAATTTTTCACCCATGGATTTTTTCATGGGCGGGCAAAGACTGTCTTCATGGACATAGATATGGATTTGAGATTGTTCAACCCGATCCAAACCCGACCCATTGACATCCTTAGGCTCAGGGGGGTGCATGTTGAATATGAACTGTAGGCCCTCCCTAAACTACATGTCAAGTGCCTCTCTGCTACCATTACGTTCAGTTTTGACAGTAGCATTCAGATTCCACAGTAAATTTCAGTTTTGACAGTTAAGTTCAGAGTCAACAGTTTTTACCTCATCTGTTGTAGTCAGGTGGTTTTTGGTGATGTTAATTTTACATCCATTTTACATCATCTATTGGAGATGCTATTAGAATCCCACTTGAGATTGATGATGTCTGTCTTGTGCTGCTTCAGCCTTGACGTCTTACGGTTCACCGGAGCTGCTCCAATGGCAGAACATTCCATCACAACAGAGCAGTGCCCTGGACGCCGTCTACAGATTCCTCAGATCTTCCTCCACACCTCCGACAGCCACCTCTACCTCAACTGCTTCAGCGACCAACCCAATGATGCTGAGGTCGACACGGCTACGGCAAAGAGGTTGTACACTTGTTGCATCACTTATTACTATACATTCACGTCGATCCATTAGGGCTATTTTGGTTCAAGGGAAAAACATCGATCCACTGGTTGTTACCATCACTCTAAATTTCTGCATGCTCTCCTTACATAATCTCACCATATTTTTTCGTATGCATGTCAGATATTGTACACAGTCATGCTGAGCATGTAGAGAAAAAGAGAAGAGTTTTGCGCGGCAATACAATGTCATGCAGACATCGCTCCATGGTGGGTTCAATGGAAAACCCTCCCCACCCCTCTCCAGATTGTAATCCAGAGGAAGATATCTGTTCTGAGGCGGATTCGGATGCCGCTGACCACTCCTATTTACCCCTAAGGTGTTTGCTCTACCTTGGCATGATGATGTTAGTCATATCATGCATATGTTGCCTTAAAGTGCCTACTTTTGACATCATATATGTCATCTGCTTAGTTTAGACATGTTCTGTAATGCCACCTGTTTAGTTTCTACATCATATATGGGAATTATGCAGTCTCATGTCTTTTAGTCAGCCATAATATATGTGCAATGTGCAATGCCATCCTGTTTAACCAGGCATCATATATTTGAATGATATCTTGCCCATCCTTTTCTTCATTACATTTCCATTTGTCGACAATGTTTGTACATTAAACTACTCTTCCTGTGAATAAGCCATTTGGGTGGGAGATGGAAAAATCTGGAGTGAAAACAAGGCCTTCCGAGTAGACAGTGCTACCTATCGAAGCAAATCTCTTGTTGGGTCCCGATAGCTCCTCAGAGATGGATTCAGAGACAGATGAGCAGTCCTATTCCCCCACTGAGGTGTATGCTCTAACTTGGCACGGTTATACTGCTCATATCATGCATACGGTGTCTTGCATTGCATAGTTTAGACATCATATACACAATATTCAACACCATGTTCTTAGTTCAGACATCATATCGAATGCCCTCTGTTTAGCATATAAATCACATATGTGAATTAAATGATGCGATCCTGATTACTTAGATAACATGTAGGTGAATTATGTCATGCGATCATGTTTAGATATTCATCATATCTTTGAATTATGTTATGCTATGATATCTAGTTTAGATAGACATCATATATGTGAAATTATGTCATGCTATCCATTTTAGTTAAACAATATACATGTCAACTATTTCATGCCCTCTTTTTTCCACACTATCTATTGCATCTGTCTCTCATACAATGTCTGTACATTCAACTATGTTTCCTGTTTATCAGCCATTTGAATTGGAGCGGGTGATGCTAGTATCTAGCGGACTAAAAACACGGTCTTCAAATAAAACAGTGCTACCTCTTGGTGGAGATAGCACCCCGGTTGTGCATGCACAAGAACCAGCCCTACCACACATAACCCAAACTCTCGCAGATTGTACCCCTACTACGATGGACAGAGATCCAGCTTCACCCAATCTAACCCCAACCCCAGCCGATAGTAATCCAGTTCTTGTTGACACAGCACCATCTCCACCATAGAGCTCCCAAACAAGAGTAGTTAGTAAGGCAGCTCCAATGCCCAAAGGGCCAGTACTATCACGGCGAACCCCAACTCCACCAGTTAGTACGCCTATTCCTGTGGAGGAAGCACAAGCAGCTAGTCATAGTTTAGCATCTATCGCATTTGATGTTGTTAAATCGTATGTGCGTATCTTCCTATCTTGGAAATATTATACTGAAGATGAAGGAAAATGCCAGTTGCAGGTGTTTGTCCAAGAGTTATGTGTAAGTAATGTTATTCATGGCAATTACTTTGCTTCATCCCATACATCCTACCTCCATGATGGTTATAATACAGCAAATTTTCCCATTTTTCTCTATAGAGAAGGACCGATTTGGAAACTCAGGATGAGGTAACCTGTGCTAATACCTCTGCTATCTTCAAGAATGCTTGGTGGCAGTATCGGAATTACCTGAAGAAAACATACTTCACCGGCAAAGAAACTCATCAAATTCCCTTACGTTCTCCTGAGACACATTTACTGGACGATGACTGGGAACGCCTTGTTCTGTACTCATCCCGAAGCAAGAATGTGGTAAGGTCTATGAGCTCATTTTCTATTTTTAAGTATTATATTCTTGCGTCTTAGTGTACTCTGTTCATGTAGAACAAGTGCCTAAACCTAAAGAAAACTGTTCTAATTTAAGATTCCATTGCTACCATAGGACATAGATATATGTTTGTTTGATGCTTTTATTATGTACTAGTACTTGGCAATAGAAGACTTGGTAGTTTAATCATGTCCACCTTACTAATGAACTGGTTCACCGAAATGAGTTTCATATACTAGTACATGCTAAACTTGTTATGTGTCTGCTTGTTTCTTCTTTTAGAATGCTGACAGAATATTGGGGAAGAGTGCCTTATTAAGCAATGGTAAAGGAAGTAATGCAGATAAGGTTCAGGATAGTGACACATCCTGTCTTGGTTTAGTGTTGGAGTCACTGGCCACTACCGCTTGCACAAGCTATTCAAACTGTCGGGGGTTGGGTGTGACATATGCCAAAGGATGGCTTCTCATGGTGGGGGCGAGTAGAACGTCGTCGGTGCCTGGAAACGGGATGAGGCATAGACATGCACGCCGGCGAATCTTACCCAGCTTCAGGGCTCTCCGGGGAGATAATACCCCTACTGCTGCTCTACGGGGTCTCCGCATGATCACTATGGCAAAGTGTTTACATGATAGCTCCTTGAGCTGTTTCCTGGAGGTAGGAGAGGGCAAGGCTAGCTCTCTCCCTCCTATATGAACTGGTCTAGAGCTAATAGGTTCCAACCCTTTTCATGGGTGCCCTAGGGGGTTTATATAGGCCTACCTCCCAGGGGTACAATGGTAATCCGGCTGGATGCGGGCCCAGTCGTCAGTGCCTCCGGCCTCCGTCTTCTCCGCCGACTGCTGGGGCCCGCCGACTGGTGGGCCCCACCGACTGGCTAGGTACGGAGCCGACAGGCCCCGTCCGCCGGGGGCGGGTCTCGCCGGCTGCTGATTACTGTAGCCGTGCTCTTAATGACGCAGGCTTCGTCATGGAGTCGTGGCAACAGCCCCGCCGCCTGGCGGGTGATCACTATTTCCACTCTTTGTCACATCTGGTTAATGGCGCGTGGGCCCCGGGGGAGGAGCTGGCCGACTCCCGGGGGCCGACCTCCAACGAGTCCGACTGGTGGAGCACTTGCCGTCTTCTGGGGTCCCGCTGGCTGGTGGGACCCGCTGCCCTAAGGCCGTACGGACAAGCCATCATGGGCGCAGGATTCGGTCCACCGGTGCTGATGGCAGGGCTGGCATGGCAATAGTGCCATGCCGCATGGAGATCTCCACGAGTACGGCATACTGTTGCCATGCCTGCCTCGGGAAAGGGGTGGGAGCAGTCTTCACTGTAGCCACTCCCCTGTCCTGTCCCTCTTGATGAGGACATGGGTTTTGCTGGAGTCGTGGGCCAACTCCCCAAGGCCGGCTTCTCTAGAAGTCGCCAGTCAGGAGTCGGCTTACCCTGAAGTCATCCCCGGGACTCGGCCGCGAGTGGGTACTCGGTCGCATTGCCGCCGACTTCTCAGAAGGCGGCTCTTCGCCCCGGGGTCTTGAGGGGTGCAGCCTGCCCTGATGTCTTGAAAGGTTCTGGGGCTCGGGCTAGCCTACTTGTGGCCCATTACTCTGACAGTAGTCCCCGAAGCTGGTGAGGCGCCGCGGACGATCGGCCGAGGAGCCTCAGCAATTTCTCTTTCCGGGTACTCGGCACATGGTTCTTGGTTGACTTCTGTCGGGCCGGCTAGAAGGAGTCGGACTCGCCAACTCTGACTCGCACAATGTTTCGAACGTCGCGGCGGGATCCAACTAGCGTGCTGGCTAAGCCTCCAGGCCGCCGCCCGTTCCAGGCCTGTCACGTGATAACACGTGGTCGGGCCATTCTGCCAGCCTACGCGCGCGACGGGACAGGCCCGTAGGCGGGGCCCGCCACTACCGCGCCTCGGCGCCCGAGCGGATCCGCTGTGGCCCAGGCGGACGGTTGGGATTCCCGTGGAGTTACTGCGCACAGTAACTTTGTCATGGAAACGTGGGTGTCATGGGGCCGTGGGCGCAGTAAATCCCACGCGCGCCCCCTCGGCTTCACAGCCCATGAGACTATAAGTAGGGGGAGGAGGGGGGCGCGGCAGAGCACGCGCGCCCCTCCTTCCCACTACTCCTTGCTCTTCTCCTTCTTCTTCTTCCTTGCCCCGCCGTGCGCCCAAGCTCTGATGAACGCCGCGGCGATCAGCTCACGACGAGTTCTTCTTCTACCGCCGCGCCTCCCTCGGTGCGTTCCGGCACCTGGGACGGCTCAGAAGTTCATGACGACCATATCGAGTTCCTTCGCAAGACTCGTCGGCTCCCCGACGAAGACTACGTGCGGGTGCGTCTTGCACCGAGGGAGGAGATTTCCCCGGCAGCGGACGAGGGCGAGCGGGTCATCTTCTGCTCGCACTGCCTGCGTGGATTGGGGCTGCCGACGAGCAGCTTCTTCCGCTCTTTCCTGGAGTTCTGCGGCCTCCAGCGGCAGCACCTAACGCCCAACACGGTGGTGTTGTTGTCTGCCTTCGTGGCCTTGTGCGAAGGCTTCCTCGGAGTCCTCCCCACCCTCGAGCTCTGGGGGGAGTTCTTCTACTGCAAGCTCGGCACCCAGGCTGCAGGCGTGCCGGCTCAATGCGGCGCGTTCATCGCCGGGCGGAGATCGGGAGCCGACAAACCCTTCCCCACCATCAAGCTGATAAAGTTGGTGAAGATGTGGCAGCGATCGTACTTCTATGTGAAGAGCATCTTCGCGGGGGGCGATTGGGTCAACCTGCCGACTTTCGAAGCCGGCCCGCCGGCTGGGAGACTGCCCAACTGGTCGTACCGGGCCAAGTCGCTAACGCTTGAGGGAGCCGGCGCCGTCACACGACTCTGAGTGCTGACACAGTCGAAGGGCCTGACTGGTTCGGACCTGCTGGCCGCCTTCGTGGCGCGCCGAGTTCTCCCGCTCCAAAGCCGCCCCCACATGATATGCCAAATGAGGGGGCGCCGTGACCCGAGTCGGATGTGCACCAAGGACATGCCTCACAAGGAGGTGGCCTACATGGTGAACTACCTCTCGGACAGCAAGCTGCTGGAGGACTGGCGGTTCGGCAAGGAACCGTACTCCCGCGCCAACCCCCCACCTACAGTGAGTTGCCTTTTCTTTCTTGCCGAGTCTGCTTTGTGCGACCTGACCAGTCGGCCTTGGTCAAAATCCCCTCCTCCATCCACCAGCCGGAACCTCGGGTCCGGCCCGCGAGTTCCTTGCCGACCGGGCGGAGAGCGACGTCGACGACCCCGATCTGGGGCGGCGGCTTTGGAAGACGACGCCGAGGGAGGAGGCGGCCCGCGGCTCGGGGCCAGTCTAGAGGACTGGCCTGGCGATGATGAGGAGGTCGCCCCCGCCCCCGGCCAGGAGCCAGCCATCCCGGTGTGGGCTCTTCTGCCGCGCTGGGTGCTCCAGGCGGCGGGAAGAAGCGCAGGGTCGTGCCGACTTTGCTCGGTAGTCGGCCGAAGAAGCCCAAGGGTTCGGCTGCGGCGACCCGGCGGGACGAGGCGGCTGCGAAGGCCATCTGCTTCCGTAAGGAAGTGAAGAAGCCGCCACTGGTCTCCGCGTGAGTATTCCGTCTCAATGCTTTATTCTTTCTTTGTGGCTTTGTCTGAGTCTTTTACTTGCTTCCCTCGCTTCAGGGCTCCCCTTACTCTTGAGAGGGTTGCCGCTGCCTCCGTCATGGGGTCAGCGGAGATGTCCGCCACCACTCGGCGGATTGACCCCGCTGCTGACCTCCGGGAGCCGACGGAGCGGAATGCGCAGGAGAAGCGCAATGAGGAAGAGGCCGCCCGCCTGGAGAAGGCGGAGGCCTCCGCCAAGAAGAAACTGGCGGAGGCCGAAGCCGTCACCGCGACGAAGCAGCAGGCTGAGGGGGCCGCGTGCCACCAATCGGCGGTGCTCGTTACCCCGCTGAACTCTGTGCCGCCGCCTCCAGAGTTCACGGGGCAGACTGGGGAAGCCGGCCACGAGAACCCCATCATGGAGAGGGAAGGCAGCGACTCCTCTACGCCGGACGTGATCGTTCTGCCGCCGCCTCCGCCGCTGTCTGGGAGTGCGCAGGGCAAACAGCCAGCGGACCCTCCGGTGCCGCCGACTGAAGATGAGGCCGTGGCGAGGCTACTCCTTCAAGTCGGTTCGCCAACGCGCCGCCGTCTTGAGAGGGCGACCTCGGCGCCACGCCCCCTGGAGACCGGCACCGCTAGCTCGACGATCCCAAACGCCGAAGCGACGAGCGCAGCGCCCATTGGGTGGGTGCGAGGAGGCGGCACAGGGCCGCTGAACCAGGCGCTTCTGGACGTCCAAACGAAGCTTCGAGCCGAGGGCGACGCCCTCCAGAACTGCACCAAGGCATACCTGGCATCGCGAGCAGCCGTCCGGGTATGTTTTCTCTTTGGTCCTTGTTTTCTTGTTCCTCTCTGTGGGGGGCGCCAGCGCACCCACTGGGTGTAGTCCCCTAGTTTCGGGCCGGCAGCTGAGCAAGCTGCCCGGAACTCCAATTGGTGAGCTCCGGGTACTAACTTTTGTCTGAAATATTTGTCGCAGGACTACCACAACCTCTGCATTACTGCCTTCAACCGTAACGTTGAAGAGCTGGGCAAGCGGACCGCCGACTTGTCGGAGAGCCGGAGTAAGTCCTTTTTCTTCTTTGCGGGGGCATGCTGGCGCACCCGCGGGCTGTAGTCCCCGAGATTCGGGCCGACTGCTGAGCAGTCGGGCCGGATCTCCCCAACGACCTTCTCTATTGATGACTTAAAGCCTTCTTTCTTCCTTCTCTTCAGAAGCCAACGCTGTTCTTCAACAGCAGCTGAGCGATGCCAACTCCACGTTGCGCGCCAAGGGGGGAGTGCAGAAAGCTCGCCACAGAGCGCGATCTGCTGGCCACTCAATTGGCAGAGCAGAGGGGGCTGCTTGTGAAGATGCAGAAGGAGGCGGAAGAGGCGGAAACTGCCCTCCTGCCCGAGTTCGCGAGCGAGCGCTCCTCCTGGACTGACAAAGAGGCAATGCTGGCCTCCGGCTTCCATGAGATTGAAGACATCGTTGATGGTGAGTTTCTTTACTTTCTTTCTTTGAGCTGCCGATTATAAATCATGCCGACTCCTGGTTTTTGACTTGTTTCTTCGTTTCTTCCATCTTGGCAGACTTCTTCCCTGGGCACTCGCAGGCCGCCATCCAAGCCATCGAGGCTGACCGTGAAGGTTGGAGGGCGGAAGGCGCAGAGATCGCCGCCGACGCCCCCCGAACCCTTGATGAGCATATCCTGAGCATCGAGGCTCACCTTTGGCTGACTCACTGGATGCTGTGCCAGCTTCAACGTGTCAGTGCCCAGGCAATTGCCGCCCTATGGCCGGACATGCAGGCTCCGCGCACCCCCAGCCTGACTGTCGACTGGCTAGAGGTCGCGGCTGGTCGTCTTGAGGCCTGGAAGGGTTCCTCGGCCCGAGCTGGAGTGCGCCAGGCCTTGGAGTTTGTCAAGGCATGGTATCCGGGGCTGGATCTAGACCGGCTGGCCACACTCCGGTCAGAGGCCCAGCCGAAGCTGGCAGCTGCGGAAGACGCCCTCGTCAAGCGTGCTGCGGCGATCGCCGAGTACACCGACACCAGCATCTTCATCCCCGAGCGGTCTGAAGACGGCGAGGAGGTACCGCCAGAGTGGTTTGGGATGAACCCAGACTACGGCGAGGACTCGGCGGAGGTGATCGGCTCCAGCGTCGAGGAGGAAGGCGAGGCGGAGGACGGAGGCGAGACGGAGGCACCAGAAGACGGAGCGGACGGCCAGCCTCAGCTTGACCGCGCCTCCATCAACGAGCCGCATGCGACCGAGCCGACTGCCACCGGAGGCGATCAAGCCGAGACTGCCCGGCCGGCCGCCCCAACGCCTGACGCTGCCGCCTCCTCCGAATCCATCTGCCGCATCTTAGGCTGTCGCCTTATCTTTATTTTATCTGCTTTAGTAGTCTCTGAAGAACTTGTTAATTCGCACAATTCCACCCACGGGGTGTATTTTGAACTTCTGCTCGAAGATTTGGCCAAGGGCCTATGTTATGTAAATATTTATCCAAATTCTATCTTTTCTTGCTCACTGCTCTTTTGGCTTTTTTCCTTTGCCGCTTTCCCTTAGTTGCCTGCCTTGCCAATCGGACAGCCGCTCTGCAGACTCCCGTTGGATCAAATGCTTGGCTACTTTGGGAAGGCAAGTACTTAGCCGTTTTTAAGAGTTTTTGAGCAAGTTGAATAGAAGGCGGCAATCCGACTATTCAAGAGTCGGTTTGCGAAAAAAGGCTGGAAGCCGTCTTGAGCTATGTTTTATGCTTTGAGTCCTTAGCCATTTTTCATGTGAACGCCCATTCTACCTTACTCCTGCCCACCGTAAAATCGCTCCGCGAGCTGCGGCTTCTGACAGGAGACGGCTTAGGCATTACACACTACTTGTCCGGCTGCAGGAAGCATTTCATAGTGCAAGGCGGCAAGTCCCCGGGCCGACTTGTCGAGCCCGGTGCCAAGCGGCATAACAAAGAGTAACATAATTGTAGGCATAATTTTTATCATACAGACAAAAGAGGGCAGTCCCCGAGCTCGTCTCGGGGGGCCCGATGTCTTGGTACTTTAATACAAAAGGTAGCGTGGTACATACTGCATCAACTGTAAAATCTTCGGAGGAGATTTGCATTCCATGGCCGCTCTGTCTCTTTGCCGGAGTCGTCCCTCTTGCGTGCTCGGGGCTTCTGAGCGTTAATCAGGTAGTAGGAGTCGTTGCCCAGCACTTTGCTGATGATGAAAGGGCCTTCCCAAGGTGCCGACGGCTTGTGCTGGCCGGCTGTTCGTTGGATCAACCGGAGCACAAGGTCGCCTTCTTGGAAAGATCTTGGCTTGACCTTCCTGTTGTAGTATCGGCGCAGGCTCTGCTGATAGATGCTGGACCGGCTGAGTGCCAACAGCCGGCCCTCTTCCAGCAGATCGACGTCGTCTTGACGTGCTTCTTCTGCTTCCTCCTCGGTGTACATGGTGACTCGTGGGGAGTCGAACTCTATGTCTGTTGGGATGACGGCTTCGGCACCGTAGACGAGGAAGAAAGGCGTGAAGCCGGTTGACTTGTTTGGAGTCGTGCGCAGACTCCAGAGGATGGCTGGCAACTCATCGAGCCAGCAGCCAGCCGAGCGCTCCAGAGGTTCGACCAGCCGGGACTTGATGCCGGACAGGATGAGGCCGTTTGCTCGCTCCACCTGGCCGCTTGACTGTGGATGGGAGACGGACGCTAGGTCCAGTCGGATGCCCTGTGTTGCGCAAAAACGGGCCAAGGCGCCTTTGGCAAAATTTGTGCCATTGTCGGTGATGATGCTGTGTGGTATGCCGTACCGAATTGTGATATCAGAGATGAAAGTCGCAGCAGTCGGACCGTTTAGTTTCTTGATTGGCTTCGCTTCTATCCACTTGGTGAACTTGTCCATTGTGACAAGTAAGTGAGTTAAGCCACCTTGTGCCGTCTTGAATGGTCCCACCATGTCTAGACCCCAAACTGCGAAAGGCCAGGCAATGGGGGTGGTCTTGAGTGCAGATGCCGGCTGGTGCGGCTTGGAGCTGAACTTCTGGCACCCTTTGCATTTTTGGACCAATTCCTTGGCCTCTTCTAAGGAAGTCGGCCAGAAGAAACCATGTCGAAAGGCTTTGGCGACGAGTGCTCTTGAAGCTGCATGGTGGCCGCACTCGCCTTGATGGATGTCTTTGAGAATTGCTTGGCCTTGCTCTGGCTCTACACAGCGCTGGTAGACACCAGTGACGCTGCGCCTGACCAGCTCTCTGTTGACTATGGTGTAGGCTGCCACTCGGCATTGTACTTGCCGAGCTAAGGTCTCATCAGTCGGCAGCTCTTTGCTCACGAGGAATTTGAGGATGGGCTGGGCCCATGAGTGTGCTGCTATTTCTTCGACTGCCAGAACTGCGACTTGGATGAGGGCGACTGGGCTGGGAGGCGGCAGGTTGGAGTCAACAACCGCTTGCTGGGTTAATGAAGTCCCCAGGCCGACTGGCGCGGCTCTTGGGCCGAGTTCTGGAGTCTTCGAGTCCGCCGCCGCAGTCCTCGGGCCGGGTACTGCAGTCCCTGGGCCGGCCTCGACTGTGCCGGCTTTGGAGCCATCTGCCAAAATCCCCGTACCAGCTGCCGGGGCTCTAGAGTCGGATCCGACTTCTTCGGGAGGAGCCGGCACAAAGATGGAGTCTGATTCTGGTGAAGGCTTGATAGACGGCTTGAGGAGGCGTTGAAGGGCGACGCCGGATGGTATTGCTTGGCGGGTAGAGCCGATTCGTGCCAAGGCATCTGCTTGGTCGTTGTCGTTTCTTGGCACATGGAGGAACTCGCACCCCTCGAAATACCCGCTGAGTTGCTGCACGAGGAAACGGTAAATCGCCATGTTCGCATCTTTGGTGTCCCAGTCGCCAGATGACTGTTGGACCACTAAGTCCGAGTCGCCATAACACAGGATCCGGCGAATGCCAAGTTCTTTGGCAAGCCAGAGCCCGTGAATGAGCACCTCGTACTCAGTGACATTGTTGGAGGCGGCAAAATGGATTTGCAGTGCGTATTTGAGCTTGTCGCCTTTAGGGGAAGTGAGGACGACGCCGGCTCCCAAGCCGGTGTGCATCTTGGAGTTGTCGAAATGCATCCGCCAATGGGTGGAGTCGGGCGCTGGACCAGCTGAGTGCCAACAGCCGGCCCTCTTCGACGCCGTCTTGACGTGCTTCTTCTGCTTCCTCCTTGGTGTACATGGTTGCTCGTGGGGAGTCGAACTCTATGTCCGTTGGGATGACGGCTTCGGCACCGTAGACGAGGAAGAAAGGCGTGAAGCCGGTTGACTTGTTTGGAGTCGTGCGCAGACTGGGTCTCGGCCCAGTCGACGAGAAAGTCGGCCAGTGCTTGTGACTTGATGGCGGTGCGGGGCTGGTAGTGGATGGTGTAGGGAGCTAGCTCTATGGCCCACTTGGCCACTCGGCCAGAAGCATCTCGGCTTCTGATGATCTCGGCAAGTGGGGCCGTGCAGACCATAGTGATCGGATGCTCTTGAAAGTAAGGCTTCAATTTCTTGGCGGTAAAGTGTACGCCATAGCACATCTTCTGGTAGTGGGGGTAGTTTTGCTTGGAGGCTGACAGTACTTCGCTCAGGTAATATACCGGTCTCTGGACAGGTAGTGCCTTGCCTTCCTCCTTGCGTTCCACTACAATGACCATGCTGACTACCCGGCTGGTGGCGGCGATGTACAGGAGCATAGGTTCCTTAGGAGTCAGAGCCACCAGGATGGGTGGAGTAGTCAGCATCTTCTTCAGCTGGAGAAAAGCTTCATCTGCCTTGTGGTTCCACTCGAAAAAGTGGTCTTCTTCATGAGTTGATATAAGGGGAGAGCTTTCTCGCCCAGCCGACTGATGAATCGGCTGATGGATGCCAGGCATCCGGTGAACTTTTGCACGTCCAGCAGTCGGCTGGGTACCTCCATCCTCTCAATGGCCTTGATCTTTACAGGGTTGCATTCTATGCCGCGTTCAGAGACCAGGAAGCCAAGGAGCTGGCCGGCTGGTACTCTGAAGACGCACTTCTCGGGGTTGAGCTTGATCTGGAATCGGCGCAGGTTCTCAAAGGTCTCCTTGAGGTCTTCCAGCAGTGTTCCACGCTTTTCCGTCTTCACCACCACATCGTCCATGTAGACGTGGGCGTTTCTCCCGAGTTGCTTGAGGAGGCACTTCCGCATGCAACGCTGAAAGGTGGCACCGGCATTCCTCAAGCCGAACGTCATGGTGAGGTAGCAGAAGGCTCCAAATGGCGTGATGAAGGCGGTCTTCAGTCTGTCAGTCGGGTTCAGCTTGATCTGGTGATATCCTGAGTATGCATCCAAAAAACTCAACAGCTCGCATCCGGCGGTGGAGTCTATCACCTGATCAATTCTTGGCAGAGAAAACGGGTCCTGGGGGCAGGCCTTGTTGAGGCTCATGTAGTCAATACACATTCGCCACTGCTTGTTCTTCTTCAGTACCAGGACCGGATTTGCTAGCCACTCTGGAAAGAATACTTCCATAATGAAGCCGGTTGCTAGGAGTCAGGCTATTTCTTCTCCGACAACTCTTCTCTTCTCTTCTGATAGGCGGCGCAGGGGCTTCCTGACCGGCTTTGCATTAGATCGGACATGTAACTTGTGCTCGGCGAATTCCGTTGGTACACCTGGCATGTCTTTGGGGGACCATGCGAAGATGTCCCGATTCTCACGGAGGAAATCGACGAGCTCGCCTTCCTATTTGCTGTCGAGGTTTGCGCCTACGACAGCGTACCTCTCCGGGTGCTCCAGATCCAAGGGTATCTTCTTTGTCTCCTTGGCCGGCTTGAACGAACCCTTAGCCTCCGACTCCTTTGGGTTGGGCGACACCTCTGGCTGCTTGTCGGCCATCGCCACAACCCGCTCAAGGAGCCGCTTCTCGGCTGCGATCACCAGTGACTCGGCTAGCCGACTGCTCTCAGCCGCACAAGCAGACGACTTCCGGTAGTCGCCGGCTACAGTCAGAATTCCCCTGGAACTGGGCATCTTCATTTTGAGGTAGGCGTAATGGGGGACCGCCATGAACTTGGCCAAGGCGGGTCGGCCGAGTAGCGCATGGTATGGGCTCTCAAGGTCCACCACCTCAAACCAAACTGACTCTCAGCGGAAGTGATCTTTGTCTCCAAAGAGGACGTCCATCAGGATCTTGCCGATTGGTGAGCAGGAAAGCCCAGGAACAATGTCGTGGAACACAGTCCGGCTGTTCTAAAGCTGTCTTTGCTTGATTCCTAACTTCTCCATGGTGTCTTTGTACAGGATGTTGATGCTGCTACCTCCTTCTATCAGAACTCGCGAGAAATGCGTGACTTGTCTATCCATAGCAAAGGTGGCATCCAAGACCAAGGCATAGGAGCCCGGACTCGGCATCACCTCTGGGTGGTCAGCCCTACTCCAGCTGATTGGCTTCTCGGACCAGTGCATGAACTCTGGCGTCTCTGATGCTACAACATTCACCTCTTGTCACTGCAGCCGCCTGCTGTGTCGATCGTCAGCCATACTGGTAAACACCACGTAGGCTCCGTGTTCTTCGAGGTATTCGTCTTATACTGCGCCGACTGACCTGACAGCCAGCTGCTAGGGTGGAGGCGGCGGCGGCTGCCCTGCAGGCGGGGAAGGTAGGAGGCCGTCTCCCTTGGCGATCCTGGTGAGCCAGTGGCACTTCCGGGTGGTGTGATTCGATGGCTTCGCACCGCTATGGAACTTGCAAGGTCCATCCAGAGTCTGCTCGTAGGAGAAGGTCGGCAACCAGTTGGGCTTGCCGCCTTTCTGTCGCTTTGGCAGAGGCTGCCCATCTGGCTGCTGGGCTTCAACTGTCGTGACCTGCCGGCTGCTGGAAGCCGGCTACGGGGCCTTGCGCTTGTGGTCGCTCTACTGTTGACGCCGACTGGCATCTCCCGCTGGAGTTCATGGAGCTTGAGGGGCCACTTTGCCAGTTGCGCTAACTTGAATCTCCGCCTTCATGGAGGAGTCGGGCATGGCGTACTTGTCTGCTATGATCAGCAGCTCGTCGAGGGATTCTGACTCGTCGCAGAGGAGCTTGTGCTTGAGGAGGGTGCCTTCTCTGCACCCGGCGGTGAAGTACTCGATAGCCTGCACCTCGTGCACGCCCTCGCAGGAGTTCCGAAGCTCAGCCCAACGCGTGAGGTAATCGCGGGTTGACTCGTCGGGACCTTGCATGCACAAGGAAAGCTGACGAGGCTTAGGAGGACGCTTGTACGTGCTGGTGAAGTTGCGGACGAATGCTTCGGTGAAGTCGACCCAGCTGTTGATGCTGCGAGGCTTCAGGCTGTTTAGCCATGTCCGGGCCGTGCCCTAGAGCATGAGCAGAACGTATTTTACGGCGACACGCTTGTTGCCGTTCGCTATACTGACAGCCGTGGAGTAGTCGACTAGCCAGTCTTCCGGCTTCACGGAGCCGGTGTACTTGGGCGTGTCTCTTGGGAGCGTGAACCCTTTGGGAAAGGGCTCGTCTCGAATGCGGGGCCCGAAACAAGGCGGACCCAACTCGTGTCCTTCTTCCACGCCAGGGATCGGTGAAGTCGGTCGATCCAGTAGCGGGCATCATTTTCTCTGACTCCCTCTCGGCGGCCAAGGCGGCCGCCGGGAGTCGGATGGTCAACAGGCGGCGGGGAGACTCGCCTCTCCTTTCGAGGAGGAGCAGGCGGGCAGTCGTCCCGTCATTCCACTGCTATCGGGCGGCCGTCTCGGTCGCGCTCTATGGTCATGTGAGTCCGACGGTGGCTGACAGCCGGATCCTTGTCTCTTCTTCCTCGGGCGCCGCCAGTCGGCGTCCGAGACGTCGCACCTTGATCTCGGCGAAGGTCATCGTTTTGCCGCTGCGGCGCCTCCGCGCGACAGCCGGCCTCGTTCTGCGCGGCAGCCGCGTCAAGGAGCCGCTGGACTCGCTCCATCATCAGGTGGTGCTCTTCGCCCTTGAAATTGTCCAGCTCATCCGCCGCCGCCTGGGCGGCTTGGATGTTCTCCGCAGGTGTAGTGTACACAAGGCGTCTTGCCCCGAACAGGTCGGCGATGGCTATGCCGCGCTGCTGGACCGTGCCAAGGCGGCTGGGCCCAGCTGGGGCTGGTGAGCCACCAACAGCGCGATCCATCTCTCGCTGGTAGGCTTCTGACAAGCGTCTCATGCTAGCCAGATTCTTCGCGCCTTCGATGAGCTGAAGGCGGCGCGCCTCCAACGTCTCCGCGTCAGCCTCTTCTGGAATGCGCGCAGTCAGGTCTTGTAGCGCCACGCCGAGCGGATCAAGCGCTCCTCCACCGGGGAGCTCGTCATGACTGATGACGAGCACCTCGGTGACGGTGCTTCCGTCGCTCTCCGTGCGAGGGAGAGTTCGTCGTAGACCACCACATTAGTGGGGAATGCGTCGAGCGACGCGGTGTCGGAGTCGACCAGCATCGGTTCGGTGGAGCCTACAGACTCCAAGTCCACGGCAGGCTCACCGAAAATGTGGAGTTGATTGAGGAGGCCCGCGAGGAGGCTCTCCGAGCCGCCCGTGCCTGCGTTAGACGCAGGTTCGTCGGAGATGCGAACCTCACCGACAAGTTCGGCGAGGCGACTAGCTGCGCATGCGATCTCAACGCCGTGCAGCGCGTTAGCACTGACTCCGTCTGGCGTGCCTGGCTGGCTGCGCTCGCCAGGGAGGAAAAGGGTTCCCGTCCAGAACAGGTCTCCGGACGGCGGTGCACCAGGCCCCATAGTGGGCGCCAAATGTCGGGGGTTGGGTGCGACATATGCCAAAGGATGGCTTATCATGGTGGGGGCGAGTAGAACGTCGCCGGTGGCTGGAAATGGGATGAGGCGTAGACATGCACGCCGGCGAATCTTACCCAGCTTCAGGGCTTTTCGGGGAGATAATACCCCTCCTGCTGCTCTACGGGGTCTCCGCATGATCACTATGGCAAAGTGTTTACACGATAGCTCCTTGAGCTGTTTCCTGGAGGTAGGAGAGGGCAAGGCTAGCTCTTTCCCTCCTATATGATCTGGTCTAGAGCTAATAGGTTCCAACCCTTTGCATGGGTGCCCTGGGGGGTTTATATAGGCCTACCCCCCAGGGGTACAATGGTAATCCAGCTGGACGCGGGCCCAGCCATCAGTGCCTCCGGCCTCCGTCTTCTCCACCGACTGCTGGGGCCCGCCGACTGGCTAGGTACGGAGCCGACAGGCCGCGTCCGCCGCGGGCGGGTCTTGCCGGCTGCTGATTACTGTAGCCGTGTTCTTAATGATGCAGGCTTCGTCATGGAGTCCTGGCAACAACCCCGCCGCCTGGCGGGCGATCACTATTGCCACTCTCTGTCACATCTGGTTAATGGCGCGTGGGTCCCGGGGGAGGAGCTGGCCGACTCCCGGGGGCCGACCTCCAACGAGTCCGACTGGTGGAGCACTTGCCGTCTTCTGGGGTCCCACTGGATGGTGGGACCCACTGCCCCAAGGCCGTACGGACAAGCCGTCGTGGGCGCAGGATTCGGTCCACCGGTGCTGATGGCAGGGCTGGCATGGGAACAGTGCCACGCCGCACGGAGATCTCGGCGAGTACGGCGTACTGTAGCCATGCTTGCCTCGGGAAAGGTGTGGGAGCAGTCTTCACTGTAGCCACTCCCCTGTCCTATCCCTCTTGATGAGGACATGGGGTTTTGCTGGAGTCGTGGGCCGACTCCCCAAGGCCGGCTTCTCTGGAAGTCGCCAGTCAGGAGTCGGCTTACCCTGAAGTCCTCCCCGGGACTCGGCCGCGAGTGGGCAGTCGGTCGTATTGCCGCCGACTTCTCAGAAGGCGGCTCTTCGCCCCGGGGTCTTGAGGGGCGCAGCCTGCCCTGATGTCTTGAAAGGTTCTGGGGCTCAGGCTAGCCTACCCGTGGCCTATTACTCCGACACAAACTCACTGTCTGAATCAGTTCGGTTTCTTGAGTCTCAACTACAAGCTGAAAGACATCGATCAGCTGTGCTGCAACAAGAAGCGGAAGGACTGCGGAAGTCCCTGGAGCATTCAGATGCATACTTTCTGGTGCAACAGCAAGCGTTGGAGGATTTTAGCGCCAAACAGGACAAAGCTAATCAGCTTGCTAAGCTTATTGCCAGCATGGTGGATACCCAGGATAACGTTTCTTGAGCTCTTCTGAAGTTGTTTCAGTTATGCTCTTGTTTTGCTACCGCGTTTATTCGCACTGGTGGCCAATTTTGATGGCTAATGTATATGATATGCTGCTTTGTTGCCTAGTGGATGTAATATGTGTAATAGCCGTGATAGCCTAGCATTAGTTGCTTGCTTATTTATTTCCTTGTTGTCTTGTTTATTTGTTTGCTTGTAGTCATTGCAGTTCTTTTTCTGCGGTTAACTAGTGGCTGCAATAACCTATTTTTTAAAACTAGGCCACAATAACCATGGGCTAATATTTACTGTAGTGACACTGGGCCTCCTACGGGCCGTAGAAACAGTGGGCCTTCTACGGGCCGTAGAAACAGTAGGCCTTCTACGGGCCGTAGAAACAATGGGCCTTCTACGGGTCGTATCATCAATGGGCCTTATACGGGCCGTATGATCGATTGGCCAAACATGGGCCAATAACAGGCCACATTATGGTCGTAAACGGGCTAGAGTTGGAATCGTCTGTTCATGGGCCGACCGTAACGGGCCATCGTTAATAGGCCGTATTTGATGACGCTATGAAAACGGCCCAATGTATTAACAGACCACAAACGGGCCGACTGTTACCACGGGCTGAATTTGGCCCACAAGCAGAAAATGACAGTAACGGGTCGTAAGTAAACGAATGCTGGAAATGAGCCCAAGAATAAATGGGCTTTGAGAAGGCCGAAAGATAACATGGGCTGGAAACGGCCCAACAGAATAACGGGCCGTTAATGGGTATAAAGTGATACACTGTTCATTACGGGCCAGTTTCACCACGGGCCGTTAATGGGTGTAAAGTGATACACTGTTCATTACGGGCCAATTTCACCACGGGTCGTTAATAGGCCAAGAGTTACATAGGCCCTCATATGGGCCGAAAGACGTCATGGGCCATACATGGGCCAGAAGTGAAAACGGGCTGGAATCAAATTGGATGGCCCAGATGACGCTACTGGGCCTAATTCGGATAGGGCATAACGGGCCTTGGGTTAGCGGGCTGTAAATGGGCTATATGCGAACAGGCCGTTAACACGCTTTCCATGGGTCGGCCTGCCACCTTTTGACCAAGTCAAACGGGCCGGCCTTTTCACAGGAATGGGCCTCTGTTGGGTCGTGCCACGTGTCGACGTATCATAGGCGCCTATCTGACCCACTGACGAGCTGACACGTGTTTCGTCCGGCCAATAAGAATTTTACACGTGGAAATTTCCCATTGGTCGGGGCTGTTAACGGGTTATCGGATCCAAAACCCGACCCAATAGCTTAATGGCGTTTCATTATGGTGGATGCCATGTGTCGGTCACCCTTGACGAAAGCACTTCTGTGACGCGCGATTTATCATCATGGAAGTGGACACTTCCGTGATGATAATTTTGGTAATGCCATGGAACACTTCTATGACAGCACAGGTATGACTATCTTGATTCTGTCATAAATTTGTCATGGATGTACATGCATGACAAAAAAAGCGACCTACTGTGACAAACACGTATAATCACGGAAGTGTATTTTTTTTGTAGTGACGCGATAGAGCCAGTCGCCCCAAAATTTAATCCAAGGTCGTCATGCCCGATCACTTTCGATCACCGGGATCATCCGACCAGTATCCATCATGGCGGTTCAGCCGCACTGGTCTTGGACCCAATAATTGATGGGTTCCACCTAACGCGAGTCCTGATGCACGGTGGCAGCAGCCTCAACTTACTCTATCAGGATACTGTCCGCAAAATGGGCATCAATCCATCACGGATCAAGCCCACAAAGACTACCTTTAAAGGAGTCATACCAGGTGTAGAGGCCCGCTGTATGGGCTCAATCACACTAGAGGTTGTCTTCGGATCTCCGGACAACTTCCGAAGGGAGGAGTTAATCTTTGATATCGTCCCCTTTCGCAGTGGCTACCATGCACTGCTCGGACGAACCGCATTTGCTCGATTCAATGCGGTGCCACACTACGCTTATCTTAAGCTCAAGATGCCCGGACCACGAGGCGTCATAACAGTTAATGAAAACACGGAACGCTCCCTCCGCACTGCTACCTCTTGAGCACTGCGTTGGATTTCCCTGAAGAGGAAGGGATGATGCAGCAAAGTAGCGTAAGTATTTCCCTCAGTTTTTGAGAACCAAGGTATCAATCCACTAGGAGGCTACACGTGAGTCCCTTGTGCCTGCACAAAACAAATAAATCCTCGCAACCAACGCGAATAGGGGTTGTCAATCCCTACACGGCCACTTACGAGAGTGAGATCTGATAGATATGATAAGATAATATTTTTGGTATTTTTGTGATAAAGATGCAAAGTAAAATAAAGGCAAAGTAAAAAAGCAAAGGAAATAACTAAGTAGTAGGAGATCAATATGATAAAGATAGACCCGGGGGCCATAGGTTTCACTAGTGGCTTCTCTCGAGAGCATAAGTATTCTACGGTGGGTGAACAAATTACTGTTGAGCAATTGAAAAAATTGAGCATAGTTATGAGAATATCTAGGTATGATCATGTATATAGGCATCACGTCCGAGACAAGTAGACCGACTCCTGCCTGCATCTACTACTATTACTCCACTCATCGACCGCTATCCAGCATGCATCTAGAGTATTAAGTTAAAAACAGAGTAACGCCTTAAGCAAGATGACATGATGTAGAGGGATAAACTCATGCAATATGATGAAAACCCCATCTTGTAATCCTAGATGGCAACAATACAGTAAGTGCCTTGCTACCCCAACTGTCACTGGGAAAGGACACCGCAAGATTGAACCCAAAGCTAAGCACTTCTCCCATTGCAAGAAAGATCAATCAAGTAGGCCAAACCAAACTGATAATTCGAAGAGACTTGCAAAGATAACCAATCATACATAAAAGAATTCAGAGAAGATTCAAATATTGTTCATAGATAGACTTGATCATAAACCCACAATTCATCGGTCTTAATAAACACACCGCAAAAAGAAGATTACATCGAATAGTTCTCCACAAGAGAGGGGGAGAACATTGTATTGAGATCCAAAAAGAGAGAAGAAGCCATCTAGCTAATAACTATGGACCCGTAGGTCTGAGGTAAACTACTCACACTTCATCGGAGAGGCTATGGTGTTGATGTAGAAGCCCTCTGTGATTGATGCCCCCTCTGGCGGAGCTCGAGAACAGGCCCCAAGATGGGATCTCATGGATACAGAAAGTTGCGGCGGTGGAATTAGGTTTTTGGCTCCGTATCTGATCATTTGGGGGTACGTAGGTATATATAGGAGGAAGGAGTACGTCGGTGGAGCAACAGGGGGCCCACGAGGGTGGAGGGCGCGCCTTGTGGGGATGGGCGCGCCCCCCTACCTCGTGGCCTCCTCTTTTGTGTCTTGACGTAGGGTCCAAGTCTCCCGGGTCTTGTTTGTTGAGAAAATCACGTTCCCGAAGGTTTCATTCCGTTTGGACTCCATCTGGTATTCCTTTTCTTCGAAACCCTAAAATAGGCAAAAAAAACAGCAATTCTGGGCTACGCCTCCGGTTAATAGGTTAGTCCCAAAAATAATATAAAACTGGATAATAAAGCCCAATAATGTCCAAAATAGTAGATAATATAGCATGGAGCAATCAAAATTTATAGATACGTTGGAGACGTATCAAGCATCCCCAAGCTTAATTCCTGCTCGTCCTCGAGTAGGTAAAGGATTAAAACAGAATTTTTGATGCGGAGTGCTACTTGGCATAATTTTAATGTAATTCTTCTTAATTGTGGCATGAATATTCAGATCCGAAAGATTCAAGATAAAGGTTCATATTGACATAAAAATAATAATACTTCAAGCATACTAACAAAGCAATTATGTCTTCTCAAAATAACATGGCCAAAGAAAGTTATCCCTACAAAATCATATAGTCTGGCTATGCTCCATATTCACCACACAAAATATTTAAATCATGCACAACCCCGATGACAAGCCAAGAAATTGTTTCATACTTTTGGTGTTCTCTAACTTTTTCAATTTTCATGCAATACATGAGCGTGAGCCATGTACATAGCACTTATAGGTGGATTAGAATGGTGGTTGTGGAGAAGACAAAAAGGGAGAAGGTAGTCTCACATCAACTAGGCGTATCAACGGGCTATGGAGATGCCCATCAATAGATATCAACGTGAGTGAGTAGGGATTGACATGCAATGGATGCACTAGAGCTATAAGTATATGAAAGCTCAACAAAAGAAACTAAGTGGGTGTGCATCCAACTTGCTTGCTCATGAAGAGCTAGGGCAATTTGAGGAAGCCCATCATTGGAATATATAAGCCAAGTTCTATAATGAAAAATTCCCACTAGTATATGAAAGTGACAAAATGAGAGACTCTCTACCATGAAGATCATGGTGCTAGTTTGAAGCACAAGTGTGGCAACAGGATAGTATCATTGTCCCTTCTCTCTTTTTCTCTCATTTTTTATTTGGGCCTTTTTTATGGCCTCTGAGGGAGTCCTAGATTAGGGGGTCTCCGGACAGCCGGACTATATCCTTTGGCCGGACTATTGGACTATGAAGATACAAGATTGAAGACTTCGTCTCGTGTCCGGATGGGACTCTACTTAGCGTGGAAGGCAAGCTAGGCAGTATGGATATGGATATCTCCTCCTTTGTAACCGACCTTGTGTAACCCTAACCCCCTCCGATGTCTATATAAACCGGAGGGTTTTAGTCTGTAGGACAACGGACAATCATACCATAGGCTAGCTTCTAGGGTTTAGCCTCTCCGATCTCGTGGTAGATCAACTCTTGTAATACTCATATCATCAAGAATAAATCAAGCAGGACGTAGGGTTTTACCTTCATCAAGAGGGCCCGAACCTGGGTAAAACATCGTGTCCCCTGCCTCCTGTTACCATCCGTCTTAGACGCACAGTTCGGGACCCCCTACCCGAGATCCGCCGGTTTTGACACCGACATTGGTGCTTTCATTGAGAGTTCCTCTGTGTCGTCGCCGTTAGGCTTGATGGCTCCTACTATCATCGATAGCGATGTAGTCCAGGGTGAGACTTTTCGCCCCGGACAGATCTTTGTGTTCGGCGGCTTCGCACTGCGGGCCAACTCCCTTGGCCATCTGGAGCAGATCGAAAGTTACGCCCCTGGCCACCAGGTTAAGTTTGGAAGCCTAAACTACATGGCCGATATCTGCGGAGACTTGATCTTCGATGGATTCGAGCCCCTGCCTTGTGCGCCACGCGGTCACGATGAGTACGATTTAGCTCTACCATCGGACAGTGTTCAAGAAATCGCACCGGCAGCCGCCCCGACCCTCAATTCAGAGCCAGTCACGCCATCCATGGACGGGTGTATAGACCCCACCCTGGAGGCCGTATCCTCTGCGGCGATCGAGCCAAATATCGACCTTACCCTTCACGAGAGCCGTGTTGCCAAACTACCGGATCCTTCTCCGGCCACGGACTCCGAACCGCCTACACCCGTTCCTGTCGAATCCGATTGGGCGCCGATCATGGAGTTTACCTCCATGGATATTTTTAAGCACTCACCCTTTGGCGACATACTGAACTCATTAAGGTCTCTCTCCTTGTGAGGAGAGTCTGGCCGAACTATGTCCGGCAGGATTGGGATGCGGATGACGAAGAAATTCGCCGCCCACCCACCACCCACTTAGTAGCCACTGTCGATGACTTAACCGACATGCTCGACTTTGACTCTGAAGGCATCGACGGTATGGACAACGATGCAGGAGACGAACAGGAACCACTACCCCCAGGGCACTGGACGCCCACTTCATCACATGACGTATACATGGTGGACACACCCAAAGAAAAGAACGACGGGGAACGGAAGGACGCAGCGAAGGGTTGTTCCCTCGAGAAGCAGTCAAAACGGCATCGTAAACGCCGCTCCAAATCCCGCCTCGGCAGAAATAACAATCATATAGACCCAGCGATAGAGCAGGGTGAACCATCGCCCGACCAGGGCAATATGGGGAATCAAATCGAACAACCCGACTTCGTCGAAGATAACAGTCCGGATGACACCACACCGGACAGGCGCCAGGAGCAACATAACGCCCACCAAAGGCTTGTTGCCACGGCAAGGAGCCTGAAAAAACAGAAGCAAAGGCTCAAGGCTGCACAAGACACACTCAAAATCAAATCGAGTGAAGTACTCAACACTACAGCGAAGTATGGCAGTAATCGCCACACCAAGAGCTATCCGAAGCGAAAGTTGCTACCTGAATTTGATGCGGAGGCCTTAGATCCTCCACAATTAAAAAATAAAACTGCCATCCGGTCGGATAGACGACCTCATAGCCAACATAAAGCGGCAAACGATGCCGCACATAAACCAGTATGCGATCCGCGTAAGGGCTCGCATCAAAAGGACGGCGCAACCAGATCCATCTATGGACCACGCAAGCGCACTCCAACATACAATACAACACAACAAACATCCGAACAACACGGTACACCCAATTACAGGGGTGCCGCACACCCTCTATGTTTCACCGATGAGGTGCTGGATCATGAATTTCCAGAGGGATTCAAACCCATAAACATAGAGGCGTACGACGGAACAACAGACCCTGGGGTCTGGATTGGGGACTACATCCTCCATATCCATATGGCTCGAGGAGATGATCTCCACGCCATCAAGTACTTACCCCTCAAGCTCAAAGGGCCAGATCGGCACTGGCTTAAAAGCCTCCCCGAAAACTCCATCGGAAGCTGGGAAGAGCTCGAAGACGCCTTTCAGGCAAATTTTCAAGGGACATATGTCCGACCACCGGATGCAGACGATTTAAGTCATATAACTCAACAGCCCGGTGAGTTAGCCCGAAAACTTTAGAACAGGTTCCTCACTAAAAAGAACCAAATAGTCGACTGTCCGGATGCCAAAGCCTTAGCAGCTTTCAAGCATAGCGCCCGAGACGAATGGCTTGCCAGACACCTCGATCAAGAAAAGCCGAGAACAATGGCAGCATTAACAAGCCTCATGACCCGTTTTTGCACGGGCGAGGACAGCTGGTTAGCCAAATGCAGCACCAGCGACCCAAGTACATCCGAAGTCAGGGATGGAAATGGGAAATCACGACGCAGCAAGAATAAGCGCCGGAATAAGGAAGACATCCCAAAGAGCATGGCGGTAAACGCCGGATTTAGAAGCTCTCGGCCAGGCCAGCAGAAGCCGCCCTCCAAAGATAACAGAGACGAACTGTCCAGCCTAAACAAAATTCTGGACCAAATATGTCAGATCCATAGCACCCCTAATAAACCTGCAAATCATACCCACAGAGAATGTTGGGTCTTCAAACAGTCCGGCAAGCTCAACGCCGAACACAAGGGGCAGGATACACCAAGTGAAGACGAGGACGAGCCTCGCAAGCAAAGCACAGGGGAACAGAAGAAATTCCCACCAGAAGTCAATACAGTCAACGTGTTGCACATGATAAAAGGGAGAAACAAAGCGACACCTTTAAAGGAACATGCCGCAGGGCCTATCTCCGCGGAGCTCCGCCACTCATCGTCCCAACCGATCACCTTCGACCATCGGGATTACTCGGCAAGTATCCGGCATGCAGGATGGGCTGCCTTGGTATTAGATCCAATAATTGACGGATACCACTTCACCCGAGTCCTAATGGACGGCGACAGCAGTTTAAATCTGATATATCAGGACACAGACCACACAATGGGGATGGACCCAACAAATATTTGCCGCAGCAATGCTACCTTTAAAGGAGTAACGCCAGGCCCGGAGGCTCACTGCAGGGCTCCCTGCTACTAGAGGTTGTGTTCGGCTTCCCCAATAACATCCGCAGCGAAAATTTAACTTTCCACGTCGCTTTGTTCCAAAGTGGCTATCAAGCACTACTCGGACGCGAAGCTTTCGCTTGCTTTAACGCAATACCGCATTACGCTTTCCTCAAGCTCAAGATGCCCGGTCCACGCAGCATCATTACAGTAAACAGGAATATTGAGCGCTCCTTGCGCGCCGAAGATGGTGCGGCCGCCTTGGCCGCCGCACACTAAACGGCCTCACCAACTCAAGCATTTGACAGGTCGTTAAGACCACGAACACGGCTAGACGAGTCCGGCTCAACTATATGTAATTAATATAGGTTTGATGGCTATACCCCTATTACAATACAAGGGGCTCAACGCGCGCGCAAAAGTGGCAATAAGGCTCACCTTTACTCATTTTCAACTATATATTGTTTATTTAGTATAACTTAACTTTTGCACGGCAACTTTTCAATTAAGTTCCTCTCTTTTTCAGATGACCATCGTGCTACACCCGTCCAGGATACGGCACAACGGAGACACAGGCACAGACGTGCAGTAGGGACCCGTTCCAAGGATTCTTTGTAGATTAAGACCCAGCGTAAACCTTTTTTACTGTCTCTTGTTGATTTACATCCCTCGGTTTCTCAGTACAATCGAGAAGGATGCTGATGTCTTGGCATGTGGCCATGCCAGAATAATGCACATACCTGGCACCAGGGGCTTATTACAAAGGGTACTGTTTAGACCCAGTTTACACCATAAAGACCGAATACCTTAGGGAGTGTTCGGAGTCGCGAGTTTGGCCTTATATGCATCAGCTCCGAATCATGTCTTTGGTCAAATGTTGGGTTTGCTCGGCTCCTGTGTTTTGCTGCCTTACGTTCCGCTCTATCGGCTAAGGCAGCACCAGGAGAACTACTGCGATTGTGCCCTGGTTCATCCGGACGAGCACCTCAGTAGAGAAAGCCGAAAACTGACTGCCATGACATAGCGTGAGACTGGTCAACCACTCGATGACCTATTGGAATCTTCGGGATTCCTCCGCATTAACGAAGGGTCGTTTCCCGGCCAGGCATGTACGCACCCTGAACCCGGATAAGTGCGGAGCCACTAGGGGCTATATAGTAGCCCCACTGTCAAACTCCTATGGCTAAGTGAAAGTGTTAGAGCATTATAGTCCGGTTGCCTAGTTTGCTGCTCTATCACCTCCTTATTAGGACCAAGACGTTGGATTAAGTGTGAATACGTGTCTTCTGCGAACACCCCCGCATTATATGCGTGGGGGCTGAAGCCGACGACTGCAATCTTTCAGGTTACATACATGTATACATAAACGGCCGCACAGGAGGCATCACAATACTTTCGGGCAAAAGTATAAATACAGCCTTGATAAATTCAATAAAACGTTGTTTTTAAAATGGGAATACATGTCACTCAAACATAACATTCTTCGAGCACTGGGCCTCTATCAAACGAGCGCCCTCAAGAACTTCTTCAAAATAGTGCTCGGCAGCCACTCGGCCTATGGCCGAACCCTGCGCCATGACAGTGGTGGCATCCATCTCCGCCCAGTATGTTTTGACACGGGCAAGGGCCATCCGCGAGCCTTCTATGCACGCCGACCTCTTCATCGCATTAATGCGTGGCACCGCACCAAGGAACTGCTGCACCAAGCTAAAATAGTTGTTCGGCTTTGGCCTTTCCGGCCACAGATGATCCACGACAGACCTCATGGCGAGTCCGGGCAATCTATTGAGTTCGGCCCATTCGGCAAGCTGATCAGTCAATGGAAGCGGACGCTCTAAAACGTTAAATTGCGACCAGAACAGCTTGTCCACCTCACGATCTATTTGATCTCGAAAGTATTCGGCCGCATCAACAGCGCTCGCCGCTAAGTCCATATATGCGTCGACCAAACTCCACAGCCGATCCAGAGGGGCATACCGCGGATCGCCACACTTCCTCCGCAGCATAAAGGGCTTCCCAGCCACAATGTCCCGGCTTCACGCAATTCCTCCTTCTTTGCTCTCATTGCAGAGCGGGTGCCTTTGGTCGCCATTGTGGACTTTTCGAGGTCTGTAGCCTTCGCTCGGTTTTCTTCTTCAAGAAACTGGCAGCGGTCGGCAGTGTCTTTTAACTTCACAGCCATTTTGGCCATTTTCTCTTTGCTCTCGCTATGCGCGGCCTTCTCGGCTCTCAACTCTTCGGCTGCCTTCAAAGCGGCCGCATTACTACTCCTTGCTTGCTCCTTGGATCAGGCAAGCTCTGCCCGCAAGGCCTCCACGGTGGCAGCTCCATCTGCATTCACAACATATTAAAGATACTGGCATCACGCTGCTCTTACTATGTGACATCGACTATAAATATCACCTACCCTGGGCCTCGTCAAGCCGCTTGTTAACAAGCTCGATGTCAGCATCTGCCGCATCCAGTTGCTGCTTTAGTTTGGCAACCCCATCAGTCCGGCTAGCCACCGGAGCTTCAGACACCTGCACATAAAGACGATCTGGTTATTACCTGGGACTACGATCCTCTGTTCGCCGCCGTTTTCGACGACAACCAGAGTCTCAGGGGCTACTATCTACACAGGACACACCTAAAAATGTGCGGTTCTACCACAAATGCATACCATCTCACGTACCTCAAAGCCCGTCAGTAGACTCATAAAGGCTTCATGCAACCCACTTTCGGCGGACAAAATCCTTTCAATCACCATACCCATTAATGTACGATGCTCTTCTGCGATAGTCGCTCGCTCTAGCAGACCCTTCAGTACGCCCGACCGCACACCAGATGGTGCCGGACTCTTTTGATTGCTCTGTTCAAGAGCCGGATACTGAGGGCTTCGGGTGACCATGGGATTACCTTCTGGCCTTGCCGGATCTGGAGAAACTCTCTGTGATGACACTTCAAGGTCGCCCGCTTCTTGAGCCGGGGAGTCCGGGGGAGGCGTTTCGCTCTCCATCATCTCCGGAAGAAGATCCCCCGAAGACGAGCTCTGCTGAGAAGGGCTCAGATCCGAACTGCAAGATAAATACTTCGGTTATCTTCCTCAGAAGTAAGGTAGTATACCTTCACTATTAAGTACTTTTTGATTACTTATAGCTCGTTAGAGGGCTGATCCCTGCATGGACTTTGTGCGGCAAGAGCACCCTCCGAGGCAGGACCCTCTGGTGGAGTTTTCTTCTCCCGTTTGGAGACCTTGGTTTCTGGATCTTCAGAGGTAGTCCTCTTCCTCCCTCGGGGCGATGGAACGTCAGATTCTTCCCCTTGGTTATCCTCCCTCACGGAGGCGCTCGTTCCCTCGGTTGGACTAGGTAGCGGTGGAGGCCCGCTTTCGCCCCCTTTATTCTCCCCTTCGTCTTCCCTTGAGGGCACCGGGCAAGGTGCTGGCTTGAGCATCTTCTCCAGCACCGGATTGTCCAAACCTTCGGGAAGGGGAGCCGAACACCGGATCATATTCGCCTTTGTTATCCAGTCCTGGTCAAAGAGCGATTCTTCAGAATGATGTCATAATAAAAGAAAGACGGTGTGTTCAATTAAAGGATTACTTACTTGGGCCGCGGTGCGGTTGCTGCTGAGGCCCACATCCTCGGTGGTGTCCGGACACTCTATTTGGGGTCCGCGGAACGACTTGTACATCTCCTCGTGCGTCAGGCCGAGGAAATTCTGAATAGCGCGTGGTCCTTCTGGGTTGAATTCCCACAAACGGAGGGGCCGGCGTTTGCATGGATGGACTCGACGAACCAGCATGACTTGCACTACCATAACCAAACTGATATCATGAGAGCCCTGGCCGGACTATGGTCAGCAAGGTTGGGATGCGGATGATTAAGAAATTCAAAGCCCACCCACCACCCACTTCGTAGCCACTGTCGATGATTTAACCGACATGCTCGACTTCGACTCCGAAGACATCGACGGTATGGACGCCGATGCAGGAGACGATCAAGAACCAGCACCTATAGGGCACTGGAAAGCCACCTTGCCGTATGATATATACATGGTGGACACCCCAAAAGAAGGCAATGGCAATGGCACAGCGGAGGATGACCCCTCCAAGAAGCAGCCTAAGCGCCGGCGTCAGCGGCGCCGCTCTAAATCCTGCCAAAGCAAAAATGGTGATTCCGGCACGGGAGATAATAACACCCCGGACAGTGCCGAAGACAACCACCTCCAGCAAGATTCAGCACAGGAGGATGGAGAAGCCAGCCCTCATGAGAGAGCGGCAGACAGAGAGGTCGAGGACGATAATTATATGCCTTCCTTCGAAGACAAGGCAAGCCTTGACGACGACGAATTTGTCGTGCCGGAGGATCCCGTTGAACAAGAGCGTTTCAAACGCAGGCTTATGGCCACGGCGAGCAGCCTCAAGAAAAAATAGCAACAACTTAGAGCTGATCAAGATTTGCTAGCCAATAGATGGACTGAAGTCCTTGCGGCCGAAGAGTATGAACTCGAACGCCCCTCCAAGAGCTACCCAAGGCACAGGTTGCTACCCCGATTAGAGGAGGAAGCACCTAAACCTACATCACCAGCGCATGATGCGGCCGACCGGCCACCCCGTGGCTGCGACAGAGAGGCCTCTCGGCCCTCCACTCCATCCGCACCCCGGCGCTGCTCAAAAAATACCAAGGCACGGGAAAACGCGCCAGACCTGCGAGATATAATGGAGGACAAGGCAAGGCAAACAAGATCGATCTATGGATCACGTGGGCGCCCCACGGCACGAGACGGTAATCATCACTCCGGATACAGTAAATCCGGCCGGGCCGAAAACAGTAGACAAAGCTCGTTTGAGCTGCGTCGTGATATAGCCCCATACAGAGGCGCCGCACACCCACTATGCTTCACAGATGAAGTAATGGATCATCAAATCCCCGAGGGTTTCAAACCCGTGAACATCGAATCATATGATGGCACAACAGATCCTGCGGTATGGATCGAAGACTATCTCCTTCATATCCACATGGCCCACGGTGATGACCTACACGCCATCAAATACCTCCCACTCAAGCTTAAAGGACCAGCTCGGCATTGGCTTAACAGCTTGCCAGCAGAATCAATTGGCTGTTGGGAGGACCTGGAAGCCGCATTCCTTGACAATTTCCAGGGCACTTATGTGCGACCACCAGACGCCGATGACCTAAGCCACATAATTCAGCAGCCAGAGGAATCAGCCAGACAATTATGGACACGGTTCCTAACCAAGAAAAATCAAATCGTCGACTGTCTGGATGCAGAGGCCCTAGCAGCCTTCAAGCATAACATCCGCGATGAGTGGCTTGCACGGCACCTAGGACAGGAAAAGCCGAAATCTATGGCAGCCCTCACGACACTTATGAACCGCTTTTGCGCGGGAGAAGACAGCTGGCTAGCTCGCAGAAATAACATGACCAAGAGCCCTGGTAATTCGGATACCAAGGGCAGCAGTGGCAGGTCGCGTCGCAACAAGCAAAAGCACCGCATTAACGGCGACAATGCTGAGGATACGACAGTTAATGCCGGATTCAGAGGCTCTAAACCCGGTCAGCGGAAAAAGCCATTCAAAAGAAATACTCCGGGCCCGTCCAGTTTGGACCGAATACTCGACCGCTCATGCTAGATACATGGCACCCCCGAAAAACCAGCCAATCACACCAACAGGGATTGTTGGGTGTTCAAGCAGGCAGGCAAGTTAAATGCCGAAAGCAGAGACAAGGGGCTACATAGCGATGACGAGGAGGAGCCCCGGCCGCCGAACAATAGTGGACAGAAAGGTTTTCCCCCACAAGTGCGGACGGTGAACATGATATACGCAACCCACGTCCCCAAGAGGGAGCGGAACCGTGCGCTAAGGGACGTATACGCGATGGAGCCAGTCGCCCCAAAGTTCAACCCATGGTCTTCCTGCCCGATCACTTTTGATCGAAGGGACCACCCCACTAGCATCCGTCATGGTGGATTCGCTGCATTGGTTCTAGACCCAATTATTGATGGATTTCACCTCACTAGAGTCCTTATGGACGGCGGCAGCAGCCTGAACCTGCTTTACCAGGATACAGTGCGGAAAATGGGCATCGATCCCTCGAGGATTAAACCCACTAAAACGACCTTTAAAGGCGTCATACCAGGTGTAGAGGCCAACTGTACAGGCTCAGTTACACTTGAAGTGGTCTTCGGATCTCCGGATAATTTCCGAAGCGAGGCGTTAATCTTCGACATAGTCCCGTTCCGCAGTGGCTATCATGCACTGCTCGGGCGAACCGCATTTGCCAAGTTCAATGCGGTGCCGCACTACGCATACCTCAAGCTCAAGATGCCAGGCCCTCGAGGAGTCATCACGGTCAATGGAAACACCGAACGCTCTCTCCGAACGGAGGAGCATACGGCGGCTATCGCAGCGGAAGTACACAGTAGCCTCTCAAGGCAATTCTCTAGTCCGGTCATTAAACGTCTGGACACTGTCAAGCGCGCCCGGAGTAACCTACAACAAGACCGCCTGGCACGTTCCGAGCAAGCGTAGCAATGCGGCCCCAACCCCAGCCCTCGCGAACTTGTGAAACCAGTGTTGCGCGTACATAACTACGCTCTGGAAATACCATGGGCAAAGGGGGAGGGGCACCATCACGGCATGCCCAAAACACGGCTTAAACTGCACTAGGGGCTGCTGACTTCTTCATTTTCTCTTACTTTCAGGACTCCACTCTTCGGAAGGCCTGTCCGGCAGTACAATTGCCGCACAAACGATGCAACAACCAAGGGAGCAAAAAGCTACGCCGCACTATGGAACTCTAAGGTGGTCTCTATAACGAGCAGTATACATGTTTCATATACCATTGCGCAGCCCGCCCCTGGAAAGGACATGTTAAATAGTCCCATCTTTTGCTTATTGCACTATTTGTATCGTTCTACTTTGATCGCAGCTTTTTTAAATAAACAATGCATAGCTTCCGTCTATTATTGCATTACTCTTTTTTACGAATATATGTTCATTAATGACATGTTGCACCCGTACACTTTGGTACGGCCAATACGCCAGGGGCTTAAGTACCCCACAATATGGTGTGAGAAGTCCGAACACTTTCACAAGTGCGGCACCCCGAACTTATAGCATTATATGCATCGGCTCCGAATCATGTCTTGGGTCAATAGTTGGGTTTGCCCGGCTCCTATGTTTTGGTACCTTACGTTCCGTTATATCGGCTAAGGTAGCACTAGGAGAACTACTACGATTGTGCCCCAGTTGAGCTGGGCTAAGCACCTCAGTAGAGAAAGCTAAAACTGACCCTCATGATGAGGCAAGAGCTGGTCGCTGTTCGAGAGGTTTTCGAGTCCCTAAAGACTTATGTCGCTTAGAGCGAGGAGTCGGCTTTGTCCGGCCTAGGCATGGATAGCGCCCCGAACTCGGTCTTCCGAACACTAGGGGCTTTGCCGAAATTTAAAATTATAGAATTCTATGGCTAAGTGAGAGTGTTCAAGCATTATAGTCCGATTGCCTTGTTCGTTGTGTTAAGCGCCTCCCTCAAAGGACCCAAGAATGGGAAAAAGAGCGCTCATGTTTATCCCGAACACCCCAGCACTCGTGCCATGGGGGCAGAAGCCGACGACTCGCCATCTCTCAAATTTGATAAACGGCTGCACAAAAGGTAATATTTTAAATTCAAAAGCGTTTCTTAGCGCATATGAACAAGTTTTCAGCGTACAGGATCACAAATGCGAGTTTACTCAAAAATTACATCTTTGGAGCATTCATCCGCTATAAGGCGGGCACCGTTCAGGATGCCCTCATAATACGCTTCCGGGACGCGATGCTCCTTGCCCGGCGGCGGCCCGTCCTTCACCAGCTTCTCCGCATCCATCTTGCCCCAGTGCACCTTAGCACGGGCAAGCGCCCTACGGGCACCTTCGATGCAGACGGAGCGCTTGATTACTTCAAGCCGTGGACAGGCACCCACCAGCTGCCTCACCAGCCCGATGTAGCTACCAGGCAGAGCCTCTCCAGGCCAAAGCCAAACTATGAGGCCCTTTATGGCCTGTTCGGCCACCTTGTGGAGCTCGACCATTTGCTTCAGCTGGTCGCTCAAAGGCACCAGGTGTCCGGCCTCAGCATACTGAGACCAGAACACCTTCTCCGTCGAGCTCCCCTCTTCGGCTCGGTAGTAGGCGGCGGCATCAAACGCACTGCGGGGCAAATCTGCGAACGCTCCTGGAGAGCTCCGAACTCGGGTAAGTAACAAGTAATTCACTTTTACGTGCTTGCTTTGCATAATGAATGCCTTACCCGCCGCTATCTTCTTCATCGCTTCAATTTCTTGGAGGGCCTTCTGGGCTTCGGCCTTGGCAGACTTCGCGCTTTCGAGGGCTGCCGCAAGCTCGGACGCTTGCGTCTTTGAGTCAAGCTCCAAACTCTTGTGTCTTTTCACGAGAGCCTGGAGCTCTTTCTGCACCTCCTCCACCCGCGCCTCCTGCTTCCCTCTCTCTGTGCGCTCCGCGGCCGCTCTATTTTTGGCCTCGGACAGCTCTTTCTTAAGGGTTGCCACCTCGGTCGTGGCCCCTATAATAGCACGTTGATCCTGTCATTTTTTGCAACCACATCTTCTCTATATACTTGCGCAAGGTATTACTTACCTTCCTTCTCCTCGAGTTGCCTCTTGGCATGGCCGAGCTCGTTCTCGGACCGCGCGAGGTTTTGCTTCAGCGTATCCACCTCCGCAGTCAGTGCGGCGGAGGCCAGCAGCGAAGCCTGCATACGCATATTGACTTGATTATGTTAGACTCCTGCGAATGTTATTAGATCCTCTATTCGGCTTTTCTTTCTGAACGCCGAACAGAGCATCAGGGGATACTGTCTATGCGGTAATATTTTTTACATATTCTTTACTTACCGCAAAGCCTGTTAGAAGGTTGGCACAGGCTTCAGTCAGTCCGCTCTTGGCGGACTGAACCTTCTGGATCACCGCACTCATAATAGTGCGGTGCTCCTCGTTGATGGAGGCGCCATTAAGCACCTCCAGCAAATTGTCTGGTGCATCCAGTTGGACGGAGGTCACCGGCTTGGTAGGTTTGCTCCTATTGGAAGGAGGCTGCCTACCGGAGTCCGGAACCGTTGAAGGTTCCGGCGCGGTGTCCGGCTCAAGGCCGGACTCGGAGCCCTTGGGGGTTTTATCCCCTTTGCGCCTGGAGTTCGGGAGGTCACCTTGTGGCGCCTCCAGGACCACCTCCTCCTGGCTTGGAACCTGTTGGGAAAGCACCTCGGCGTCGTCCGTAGGGTGGGGGGAGGTAGCCGTCGGAAGCAAATTCACATCTGACGAATCTAGGGAACCGCTCGATGACACGTCGAGCCGGTCTTTGGGTGGACTGCATAAACATGTTTGACGTAAGGAAAAGCTGTGCAATGGAGGAATACTATGAATCACTTTGGTATTCGGATACTTACGATTTCGCCAGGGACTTGGCCCTGAGAGGCCACTCCTCTTCGCCGTCGTCGGCGTTGGTGGAATAGTCCAGAGGAAGGGTTTTCCCCTTCTTGGACCCTTCGGCCTCCCCAGTTGGGGCGGCCTTCCTCTTCTTTCCTCCCCCCGCGGGAGGGGGAGAGGTCTCTTCTTCCTCCTCCTCGTCCTCACAGGAGGAGTGCGCCTCGGAGTCGTCGAATGATGAATCCGACACCTCCAGGCGCCGGGCACTCTTTCGAGTCCCCGTGGCCGCCTTCTTGGCCTTCTTCTCCGGCACCAAATAGGGTGCCGGAACCAGCAGCTTCGCCAAGCGAGCGTCCGCTGGGCCTTCGGGCAAAGGAGCCGGACAGTTGATCTGTCCGGACGTCTCCTGCCAATCCTGTCAAAGGTAAGGGAGCTTAGATCCCGCATGGAGTCAAACTATGAAAAACTAATACCCTGTAAAAGGTAAAAACAGCTTACCGCACTAGCGTGACGCTGCGTGCTGAATCCACGATCCTCGGTAGCGGATGCGGGGGCCTTGGCGCCCTTGAAAAGCACCTTCCATGCATCTTCGTACGTCGTGTCAAAGAGCTTGCTTAGAGTTCAGTGCTGCGCCGGGTCGAACTCCCACAGGTTGAAAGCCCGTTGTTGACACGGGAGGATCTAGCGGATGAGCATAACCTGGACTACGTTGACAAGTTTGAGCTTCTTGTCCACCAGGGTTTGGACGCATTTTTGGAGTCCGGTCAGCTCTCCTTTTTTACCCCATGACAGGCCCGTCTCTTTCCAGGAGGTGAGCCGCGTAGGGGGTCCAGATCGGAACTCGGGGGCTGCGACCCATTTAGAGTCGTGCGACTCGGTGATGTAAAACCACCCCGATTGCCACCCCTTTAGGGACTCCACAAAGGAGCCCTCGAGCCATAGGATGTTGGGCATCTTGCCCACCATGGCGCCTCCGCATTCCGCCTGGTTAACGCGCACCACCTTTGGCTTGACATTGAAAGTCTTGAGCCATAGGCCGAAATGGGGACGGATGCAGAGGAAAGCCTCGCACATGACGATAAACGCCGAGATGTTGAGGACAAAGTTCGGGGCCAGATCGCGGAAATCCAGGCCATAGTAGAACATGAGCCCCCGGACAAATGGGTGGAGAGGGAAACCCAGTCCGTGGAGGAAATGGGGGAGGAACACCACCCTCTCATGGGGCCTAGGGGTGGGGATGAGCTTCCCCTCTTCGGGAAGTCGGTGCGCAATGTCGTTAGACAAGTATCCGGCCTTCCTTAGTTTTTTTATGTGTCCCTCTGTGACGGAGGAGACCATCCACTTGCCTCCCGCTCCGGACATGGCTGGAGAAGGTTGAGGAGGGGTGTGCGGACTTGGGCGCTGGAGCTCGAGTGCGCGGAAATGGATAGGCAAAGGAGGAAGAAGGCGTGGATGAAAAGGTGGATCCATATCCCCTTATATGGGCGGATGCGACTATGCGTCCCCACCCGCCTGGTAAAACTCGCTTATCTCCCAAGCGTCGTAATCCATGGCGCGGTTGGGTTACCCACGCCCGTATTGATGAGAATCCCGGAATAAGGGGACACGATCTTTGCTTTGACAAGACGTGCCAAGGAAACCGCCTCGCTAAACGCGCTGAGGTGGGACAGTATAACGATTCAAATAAAGACTTGGCTGTGGTGTGATGTCATGCTATGGAATACGTCAGTAGATTAGATTTGTGTAAATATTATTCTCTCTATGGCAATATGTGGAGACTTATTTTGCAGAGCCGGACACTACCTTTGTGTTCAAAATCTTCTATGAAGTACTTGGAGGAGGAACCCGCCTTGCAATGCCGAAGACAATCTGCGCGCCAAACTCGTCGTCATTGAAGCCTGGTTCAGGGGCTACTGAGGGAGTCATGGATTAGGGGGTGTCCGGATAGCCGGACTATACCTTCGGCCGGACTCCTGGACTATGAAGATACAAGATTGAAGACTTCGTCCCGTGTCCGGAAGGGACTTCCCTTGGCGTGGAAGGCAAGCTTGGTGATACGGATATGTAGATCTCCTACCGTTGTAACCAACTCTATGTAACCCTAGCCCTCTCCGCTGTCTATATAAACCAGAGGGTTTTAGTCCGTAGGACGAACAACAATCATACCATAGGCTAGCTTCTAGGGTTTAGCCTCCTTGATCTCGTGGTAGATCTACTCTTGTACTACCCATGTCATCAATATTAATCAAGCAGGAGTAGGGTTTTACCTCCATCGAGAGGGCCCGAACCTGGGTAAAAACATTGTGTCCCTTGTCTCCTGTTACCATCCGCCTAGACGCACAGTTCGGGACCCCCTACCCGAGATCCGCCGGTTTTGACACCGACAGGCGCCGATCATGGAGTTTACCTCCGCGGATATGTTTCAGCACTCGCCCTTCGGCGACATACTGAACTCATTAAGGTCTCTCTCCTTGTTAGGAGAGTCCTGGCCGAACTATGTCCGGCAGGATTGGGGTGCGGATGACGAAGAAATTCGCCGCCCACCCACCACCCACTTAGTAGCCACTGTCGACGATTTGACCGACATGCTCGACCTCGACTCCGAAGACATCGACGGTATGGACGACGATGCAGGAGACGAACAGGAACCACTGCCCATAGGGCACTGGACGCCCACCTCATCATATGATGTATACATGGTGGACACACCCAAAGAAAATGACGACGAGGAACGGAAGGACGCAACGAAGGGTTGTTCCCTCGAGAAGCAGTCAAAGCGGCGGCGTAAGCGCCACTCCAAATCCCGCCTCGGCAGAAACAGCGATCACATAGACCCAGCGATAGAGCGGGGTGAACCATCGCCCGACCAGGGCAACACGGAGAATCAAACCGAACAACTCGGCTCCTTCGAAGATAACAGTCCGGACGATATCACACCGGACAGGCGCCCGGAGCAACAGAATGATCATCAGAGGCTTGTTGCCACTCCGAGAAGTCTAAAAAAGAAGAAGAAAATGCTCAGGGCTGCACAAGACACACTCAGAATCAGATGGAGTGAAGTACTCAACACTGCAGCGAAGTACGGCGGTAATCGCCACACCAAGAGCTACCCGAAGCGAAAGTTGCTACCTGAATTCGACGATGAGGCTTTAGATCCCCCGCAATTAGAAAATAAAACGGCCATCCGGTCGGATAGACGACCTCGCGGCCAATATAGAGCGGCAAACGATGCCGCACATAAGCCAGTACGCGATCCACGCGAGGGCTCGCATCAAAAGGACGGCGCAACCAGATCCATATACGGGCCACGCAAGCGCGCTCCAGTATGCAATAGAACACAACAAACATCCGAACACCATGGTACACCCAAATACACGGGTGCCGCACACCCCCTATGTTTCACCGATGAGGTGCTGGACCATGAATTTCCAGAGGGATTCAAACCCATAAACATAGAAGCGTACGACGGAACAACAGACCCTGGGGGTCTGGATTGAGGACTATATCCTCCATATCCACATGGCTCGAGGAGACGATCTCCACGCCATCAAGTACTTACCCCTCAAGCTCAAAGGTCTAGCTCAGCACTGGCTTAAAAGCCTCCCTGAAAACTCCATTAGAAGCTGGGAAGAGCTCGAAGACGCCTTTCGGGCAAATTTTCAAGGGACCTATGTCCGACCACCGGATGCAGACGATTTAAGTCATATAACTCAACAGCCCGGAGAGTCAGCCCGAAAGCTCTGGAACAGGTTCCTCACTAAGAAGAACCAAATAGTAGACTGTCTGAATGCCGAAGCCTTAGCAGCTTTCAAGCACAGCGTCCGAGACGAATGGCTCGCCAGACACCTCGGCCAAGAAAAGCCGAGAACAATGGCAGCATTAACAAGCCTCATGACCCGCTTTTGCGCGGGCGAGGACAGCTGGCTAGCCCGATGCAGCACCGGCGACCCAAGTACATCCAAAGTCAGGGACGGAAACGGGAAATCACGACGTAGCAAAAACAAGCGTCGGAATAAAGAAGACAGCCCGAAGAGCACAACGGTAAACGCCGGATTCAGAAGCTCTTGGCCAGGTCAGCAAAAGCCGCCCTCCAAAGGCAACAGAGACGAATTGTCCAGCCTAAACAAGATTCTAGACCAAATATGTCAGATCCATAGTACCCCCGACAAACCGACAAATCATACCCATAGAGAATGTTGGGTCTTCAAGCAGTCCGCCAAGCTCAACGCCGAACATAAGGGGCAGGATACACCAAGCGAAGACGAGGACGAGCCTCGCAAGCAAAGCACTGGGGAACAGAAGAAATTCCCACCAGAAGTCAAAACAGTCAATGTGTTATACGTGATAAAGGGGAGAAACAAAGCGGCATTCCCAGAGACACATGCCCCAGGGCCTATCACCGCGGAGTTCTGCCACTGGTCGTCCCAACCGATCACTTTTGACCACCGGGATTACTCAGCAAGTGTCCGGCGAGCAGGATGGGCTGCCTTGGTATTAGACCCAATAATTGACGGATACCACTTCACACGAGTCCTGATGGACGGCGACAACAGTCTAAACCTAATATATCAGGACACAGTCCGCAACATGGGGATAGACCCAGCAAAAATTAGCCATAGCAACACTATCTTTAAAGGAGTAACGCCAGGCCCATAAGCCCATTGCATGGGCTCCCTGCTGCTAGAGGTTATATTCGGCTTCCTTGATAACTTCCGCAGCAAAAATTTAACCTTCCACATCGCTCCGTTCCAAAGCGGCTATCAAGCACTACTCAGACGCGAAGCTTTTGCTCGCTTTAACGCAATACCGCATTATGCTTCCCTCATGCTTAAGATGCCCGGTCCACGTGGCATCATTACAGTAAATGGAAATATTGAGCACTCCTTGCGCGCGGAAGACCGTGCGGCTGCCTTGGCAGCCGCACACTAAACGGCCTCACTAACTAAAGCATCTGATAGGTCGCTAAGACCACGGACACTGTTGGACGAGTTTGGCGTAGTTATATGTAATTGATACAGGTTTGATGGCTATACCCCTATTACAATACAAGGGGCTCAACGCGCGCAAACAAGTGGCAATTAGGCTCATCTTTACTAATCTTGAACTGTACATATTTTCTTTAGTACAACCTACCTTTTTGCACGACAACTTTTCAACTAAGTTCCTCTCTTTTACAGATGACCATCGTGCTACACCCGTCCAGGATACGGCACAACAGAGACACAGGCGCAGACGTGCGGCACGGACCCGTTCCAAGGATTCTTTTTAGATTAAGACCCTGCGTAAACCTTTTTTTACTGTCTCTTGTTGATACACATCCCCTGGATTCTCAGTACAATTGAGAAGTATGCTGACGTATTGGCATGTGGCCAAGTCAGAATATTGCACGTACCTGGACACCAGGGGCTTATTACAAAGGGCACTGTTTAGGCCTGGTTTACACCATAAAGACCGAATACCTTAGGGAGTGTTCGGCATCGCGAGTTTGTACTTATATGCATCAGCTCCGAATCATGTCTTTCGTCAAATGTTGGGTTTGCCCGGCTCTTGTGTTTTGCTGCCTTACGTTCTGATCTATCGACTAAGGCGGCACCAGGAGAACTCCTGCGATTGTGCCCTGGTTCATCCGGACGAGCACCTCAGTAGAGAAAGCCGAAAACTGACTGTCATGATATAACATGAGACTGGTCAACCACTCGATGACCTACCGGAATATTCGGGATTCCTCCGCCTTAACGAAGGGTCGTTTCCCGGCCAGGCATGTACGCACCCCGAATTCGGATGAGTGCGGAGCCACCAGGGGCTATATAGTAGCCCCACTGTCAAACTCCTCTGGCTAAGTGAAAGTGGTAAACCATTATAGTCCGGTTGCCTAGTTCGCTGCGCTATCACCTCCTTAATGGACCAAGACGTTGGTTCAAGTGTGAACATGCGTCTTCTGCGAACACCCCCGCATTATATGCGTGGGGGCTGAAGCCGACGACTGCAATCTTTCACGTTATATACATATATACATAAACAGCCGCACATGAGGCATCATAATACTTTCGGGTAAAAGTATAAATAGAGCCTTGATAAACTTAATAAACATTGTTTTTTACAATGGGAATACATGTCATTCAAACATAATATTCTTCGAGCACTGGGCCTCTATCGAACGAGCGCCTTCAAGAACTTCTTCAAAATAGTGCTCGGCAGCCACTCGGCCTATGGCCGAACCCTGCGCCACGACAGTGGTGGAATCCATCTCCGCCCAGTATGTTTTGACACGGGCAAGGGCCATCCGCGAGCCTTCTATGCACGACGACCTCTTCATCGCATTAATGCACGGCACCACACCAAGGAACTGTTGCACCAAACTAAAACAGATGTTCGGCTTTGGCCTTTCCGGCCATAGATGATCCACAACAGACCTCATGGCGAGTCTGGACAATCTATTCAGCTCGGCCCATTCGGCAAGCCGATCAGTCAGTGGAAGCGGACGCTCTGGAACATTAAATTGTGACCAGAATAGCTTGTCCACTTCACGATCTGTTTGATCTCGGAAGTATTCGGCCGCATCGACAGCACTCGCCACCAAGTCCAGATATGCGTCCGCCGAACTCCACAGCCGGTCCAGAGGGGCATACTGAGGATCTCCAAACTTCCTCCACAGCATGAAGGGTTTCCCAGCCGCGATATCCCCGGCTTGACGCAGCTCCTCCTTCTTCGCTCTCATCGCAGAGCGGGTGTCTTTGGTCGCTATCGTGGCCTTTTCCAGGTCCGTCGCCTTCGCCCGGTTTTCTTCTTCAAGAAGCTGGCAACGGTCGGCAGTGTCTTTTAACTTTACAGCCATCTTGGCCATTTTCTCTTTGCTCTCGCAATGCGTGACCTTTTCGGCTCTTAACTCTTCGGCCGCCTTTAAAGTGGCCGCATTACTACTCCTTACTTGCTCCTTGGCTTGGGCAAGCTCCGCCCGAAGGGCCTCCACGATGGCAGCTCCATCTGCAGTCACAACATATTAAAGATACTGGCATCATGCTGCTCTTATTATGTGACGATCACCAGAAAAATCACTCACCCCGAGCCTCGTCAAGCCGCTTGTTGACAAGCACAATGTCGGCATCTGCCGCATCCAGTTGCCGCTTTAGTTCGGCAAACCCATCAGTCCGGCTAGCCACCGGAGCTTCAACCACCTGCACATAAAGGTGGTCTCATTATTACCTGGGACTACGATCCTCTGTTTGCCGCCGTTCTCGACGACAACCAGAGTCTCAGGGGCTACTATCTACACAGGGCACACCTTAAAAGGTGCGCTACTGTTAAAAATGTACATCATTTCATGTACCTCAAAACCCATCAGTAGACTCATAAAGGCTTCATGAAACCCGCTTTAGGCGGACGAAATCCTTTCAAACACCGTACCCATCAACGCATGGTGCTCTTCTGAGATAGTCGCTCGCTCTAGCAGATCCCTCAGTACGTCCGACCGCATACCAGACGGTGCCGAACTCTTTTGGTTGCTCTCTTCAAGAGCCGGATACTGGGGACTTCGGGTGGCCATAAGATTGTCTTCTGGCCTCGCCAGATCCGGAGAGACCCTTCGCGACGACACTTCAAGGTCGCCCGCTTATTGAGCTGGGGAGTCCGGGGGAGGCATTTCGCTCTCCATCATCTCTGGAAGAAGATCCCCCGAAGACGAGCTCTGTTGAGAAGGGCTAAGATCCGAACTGCAAGATAAACACTTCGATTATTTTCCTCAGAAGTAAGGTAGGATATCTTCACTATTAAGTACTTTTTGATTACTTACAGCTCGTTAGAGGGATGATCCCCGCACGGACATTGTGCGGCAAGAGCACCCTCTGAGGCAGGACCCTCTGGTGGAAATTTCTTCTCCCGTTTGGAAACCTTGGTTTTCGGATCTTTAGAGGTAGTCCTCTTCCTTCCCCGGGGCGAGAGAATGTCAGATTCTTCCGCTGGGTTGTCCGCCCTCACGGAGACGCTCATTCCCTCGGTTGGAATAGGTAGCGGTGGAGGCCCACTTTCGCCCTCTTTATTCCCCCTTCATCTTCCTTTGAGGGCACCAGGCAAGGTGCTGGCTCGAGCATCTTTTCTAGCACCGGATTGTCCAAGCCTTCAGGAAGGGGGGCCGAACACCGGATCATCTTTGCCTTTGTTATCCAGTCCTGGTCAAAGAGCGATTTTTCAGAATGATGTCATGGTAAAGAAAAGGACAGTGTGTTTGGCCATGGGATTACTTACTTGGGCCGCGGTGCGGTTGCTACTCAGGCCCACATCCTCGGTAGTATCCGGACACTCTATTTGGGGTCCGAAGAACGATTTGTACATCTCCTCATGCGTCAGGCCAAGGAAATTCTGAATAGTGCACGGTCCTTTCGGATTGAATTCCCACATGCGGAGGGGCCGGCGTTTGCAAGGCTGGACTCGACGAACCAGCATGACTTGCATCACCATAACCAGACTGAAATCTCCCTCGAAGAGTTCTCGGATGCGGCTCTGCAGTATGGGCACATCCTTGGCTGGACCCCAGCTCAGCCCCCTGCTGATCCATGACATCAGTTGTGGTGGAGAGCCCGAGCAAAAGGCAGGGGAAGCTACCCACTTGGCACTTTTGGGAGCGGTGATGTAGAACCACTCCCGTTGCCATAATCCGGACACCTCTGGAAAGGAACCTTTTGGCCACGGAGCTCCAACAATCTTGCTTATTAATGCACCCCCGCACGCTACATACTGCCCCTCGACCGTCTTCGGCTTCACATCAAAGATCTTGAGCCACAGGCCGAAGTGAGGGGTAATGCGGAGGAAGGCCTCACATACGACAATAAATGCCGATATGTGAAGAAAGGAATCCGGGGCTAGATCGTGGAAATCAAGCCCGCAATAGAACATCCAACCCCTAACGAAGGGATCCAGAGTGACACCTAGTCCTCGGAGGAAGTGGGAGATAAGCATGACATCTTCATTGGGTTCAGGAGTAGGGACGACCTGCCCTTGGGCAGGCAGCCGATGCAAGACTTCGGCGGTCAAGTATCTTGCCTCCCTCAACTTCTTGATATCCTCTTCCGTGACGGAGAAGGGCATCCACCGGCCCTGGAGCCTGGATCCAGACATGATTGAAGGTCCGAAGCACCTGACCTGGGCTTTGGGTGTTAGAACTCGAGGTGGGGGAAGGATTCAATTGAGCACGGGAGGAAAAAAGTAAAAGCCTTGCCCCTTTATAAAGAGGGTGAATATCAAGCGTCCTCCTCGTGGCCGCTTGGGACTTGCCTAAAATCTAGGAGTCCTAGGCACGGTTGGGTTACCCACACCTGCATTGATGAGAATCCCGTAACAAGGGGGACACGATCTCTGCTTTGACAAGACGTGTCAAGAAACTGCCTCGCGTTATGTGCGGGGTTGGTTAAAGAAAAACTGTTTGAATAATCACCGAGCTATGGCATGATGTCATGTTGCCAAAACGTGTCAGCAGATTAGATTTTTGGAAATATTATTCTCTCTACGGTGGTATGTGGAACTTATTTTGTAGGGTCAGACACTATCCTTTTATTCGAACTCTTCTGTGGTGTATCCGGAGGAGGAACCCGCCTTGCAATGCCGAAGACAATACTATGCGCCGGACTCATCGTCATTGAAGCCTGGTTTAGGGGCTACTGAGGGAGTCCTGGATTAGGGGGTCTCCGGACAGCCGGACTATATCCTTTGGCCGGACTGTTGGACTATGAAGATACAAGATTGAAGACTTCGTCTCGTGTCCGGATGGGACTCTACTTAGTGTGGATGGCAAGCTAGGAAGTACGGATATGGATATCTCCTCCTTTGTAACCGACCTTGTGTAACCCTAACCCCCTCTGATGTCTATATAAACCGGAGGGTTTTAGTCCGTAGGACAATGGACAATCATACCATAGGCTATCTTCTAGGGTTTAGCCTCTCCGATCTCGTGGTAGATCAACTCTTGTAATACTCATATCATCAAGAATAAATCAAGCAGGATGTAGGGTTTTACCTCCATCAAGAGGGCTCGAACCTGGGTAAAACATCGTGTCCCCTGCCTCCTGTTACCATCCGCCTTAGACGCACAGTTTGGGACCCCCTACCCGAGATCCGCCGGTTTTGACACCGACAGACTCTTTTATTTTTTTATTTTTAGTCCGGAGTCTCATCCCGACTTGTGGGGGAATCATGGTCTCCATCATCCTTTCCTCACTTGGACAATGCTCTAATAATGATGATCATCACACTTTTATTTTTCTTACAACTCGATACTTAGAACAAAATATGACTCTATATGAATGCCTCCGGCGGTGTACCGGGATATGCAATGAATCAAGAGTGACATGTATGAAAGAATTATGAATGGTGGCTTTGCCACAAATACGATGTTGACTACATGATCATGCTAAGCAATATGAGAATGATGGAGTGTGTCATAATAAACGGAATGGTGGAAAGTTGCATGGCAATATATCTCGGGATGGCTATGGAAATGCCATAATAGGTAGGTATGATGGCTGTTTTGAGGAAGGTATATGGTGGGTGTATGATACGGCGAAAGGTGCACGGTATTAGAGCGGCTAGCAAAGGTGGAAGGGTGAGAGTGCGTGTAATCCATGGGCTCAACATTAGTCATAAAGAACTCATATACTTATTGCAAAAATCTACAAGTTATCAAAGCAAAGTATTACACGCATGCTCCTATGGGGATAGATTGGTAGGAAAATACCATCGCTCGTCCCCGACCGCCACTCATAAGGAAGACAATCAAAAATAAATCATGCTCCGACTTCATCACATAACGGTTCACCATACGTGCATGCTACGGGAATAACAAACTTTAACACAAGTATTCTTCAAATTCACAACTACTCAACTAGCACAACTTTAATATCACCATCTTCATATCTCAAAACAATTATCAAGCATCGAACTTCTCATAGTATTCAACACACTCATAAGAAAGTTTTATTGTTAATGTTGTATACCAAGCATATTAGGATTTTAAGCAAATTACCATGCTATTAAGGACTCTCAAAATAATCTAAGTGAAGCATGAGAGATCAATAGTTTCTATAAAACAAATCCACCACCATGCTCTAAAAGATATAAGTGAAGTACTAGAGCAAAACTACATAACTCAAAAGATATAAGCGAAGCACATCGAGTATTCTAACAAATTCCAAATCATGTATGGCTCTCTCAAAAGGTGTGTACAGCAAGGATGATTGTGGTAAACTAAAAAGTAAAGACTCAAATCATACAAGACGCTCCAAGCAAAACACATACCATGTGGCGAATAAAAATATAGCTCCAAGTAAAGTTACCGATAGAAGTAGACTAAAGAGGGGATGCCTTCCGGGGCATCCCCAAGCTTTGGCTTTTAGGTGTCCTTAGATTATCTTGGGCGTGCCATGGGCATCCCCAAGCTTAGGCTCTTGCCACTCCTTGTTCCATAATCCACCAAATCTTTACCCAAAACTTGAAAACTTCACAACACAAAACTTAAAGTAGAAAATCTCGTGAGCTCCGTTAGCGAAAGAAAACAAAAGACCACTTCAAGGTACTGTAATGAACTCATTCTTTATTTATATTGGTGTTATACCTAATGTATTCCAACTTCTCTATGGTTTATAAACTATTTTACTAGCCATAGATTCATCAAAATAAGCAAACAACACACGGAAAACAGAATCTGTCAAAAACAGAACAGTCTGTAGTAATCTGTAGCTAGCGCAAGATCTGGAACCCCAAAAATTCTAAAATAAATTTCTGGACGTGTGGAATTTATCTATTAATCATATGCAAAAAGAATTAACTAAATAGCACTTTCCAAATAAAAATGGCAGTAGTTCTCGTGAGCGCTAAAGTTTCTGTTTTTTACAGCAAGTGTAACAAGACTTTCCCCATGTCTTCCCAACGGTTCTACTTGGCACAAACACTAATTAAACACAAAAAAACCCTGTTCAAGAATTCGTCCGATTAACCAGTTAACTTACCGATTAATCCCTACTCGTAGGGTCACCGAGTAGCGGATAAACCGATAAATCATCCGATTAATTGATTAAATGGCTGATTAACTTGCCGATTAGCCTATTAATCCCCTACTCGTCAGCCAACCGAGCAGCTACCAGTTAACGATTTCCTCAACAATGCAAAAAACACAGCCAAAACAGAGGCTAGATAAATTATTTATTACTAAACAGGAGCAAGAAGCAAGGAATACAAATAAAATTGGGTTGCCTCCCAACTAGGCATAACAAGCAAGGATAGATCTAGGTATTGCCATCTTTGGTAGGCAATCCATAAGTGGCTCTCATAATAGATTCGTAAGGTAATTTAATTTTCTTTCTAGGAAAGTGTTCCATGCCTTTCCTTAATGGAAATTGGAATCTAATATGTCCTTCCTTCATATCAATAATTGCACCAATCGTTCTAAGGAAAGGTCTACCAAGAATAATAGGACATGAAGGATTGCAATCTATGTCAAGAACAATAAAATCTATGGGCACATAATTCCTATTTGCAACAATAAGAACATAATTAATTCTTCCCATAGGTTTCTTAATAGTGGAATCCACAAGACTACTAGTTCTATGAAGGATAGAACTACCCATTGAAGGTAAAGTACCAGCACAAGTAAAGAAATCTTGAATAGCTCCTTTTCCAATAATATTACCACTACCAACACGGAATTTTTTTTGTATGTAAGATGGCTGGTTCTTAGCAGGAGCATCAGAATTTTTCATGATATTATTATTGTCCATATTGACAATAATTTCCTCAATTTCAGGCATAGAGGCAGAAGGTAAAGGACTAGTCATAACGACAAGCAAACGAACTAACACACAAGCAAACAAAAAGCAAACGGGCAAAAAGAGGCAAATAGAGAAAGAGAGGGAGGATAGAGAGAGAGGATGAATAAAATGGCAAGGGTGAAGTGGGGGAGAGGAAAATGAGAGGCAAATGGCAAATAATGTAATGCGGGAGTGCTACCTCTTTTAGCACTGCGTTGGTTTTCCCCGAAGAAGAAGGGATGATGCAGCAACGTAGCGTAAGTATTTCCCTCAGTTTTTGAGAACCAAGGTATCAATCCCGTAGGAGGCTACGTGCAAGTCCCTCGTACCTGCACAAAACAAATAAATCCTCGCAACCAACGCAAATAGGGGTTGTCAATCCCTATGAGGCCACTTACGAGAGTGAGATCTGATAGATATGATAAAGATAATATTTTTGGTATTTTTATGATAAAGATACAAAGTAAAATAAAGGCAAAGTAAATAGCAAAGTAGTAGGAGAACAATATGATGAAGATAGACCCGGGGGCCATAGGTTTCACTAGTGGCTTCTCTCGAGAGCATAAGTATTCTACGGTGGGTGAACAAATTACTGTTGAGCAATTGACAGAATTGAGCATAATTATGAGAATATCTAGGCATGATCAAGTATATAGGCATCACGTCCGAGACAAGTAGACCGACTCCTGCCTGCATCTACTACTATTACTCCACTCATCAACCGCTATCCAGCATGCATCTAGAGTATTAAGTTAAAAACAGATTAACACCTTAAGCAAGATGACATGATGTAGAGGGATAGACTCATGCAATATGAAGAAAACCCCATCTTGTTATCCTCGATGGCAACAATACAATACGTGCCTTGCTGCCCTTACTGTCACCGGGAAAGAACACCGCAAGATTGAACCCAAAGCTAAGCACTTCTCCCATTGCAAGAAAGATCAATCTAGTAGGCCAAACCAAACTGATAATTCAAAGAGACTTGCAAAGATAAGCAATCATACATAAAAGAATTCAGAGAAGATTCAAATATTATTCATAGATAGACTTGATCATAAACCCACAATTCATCGGTCTCAACAAACACACCGCAAAAAGAAGATTACATCGAATAGATCTCCACAAGAGAGGGGGAGAACATTGTATTGAGATCCAAAAGGAGAGAAGAAGCCATCTAGATACTAACTATGGACCCGTAGGTCTGAGATAAACTACTCACACTTCATCGGAGGGGCTATGGTGTTGATGTAGAAGCCCTCCGTGATCGATGCCCCCTCTGGCGGAGCTCCGGAACAGGCCCCAAGATGGGATCTCGTGGACACAGAAAGTTACGGTGGTGGAATTAGGGTTTTGGCTCCTGTTCTGATCATTTGGGGGTACGTGGATATATATAGGAGGAAGAAGTACGTCGGTGGAGCAACAAGGGGCCCACGAGGGTGGGGGCGCGCCTGGTAGGGTAGGGCGCATCCCCCTACCTCGTGGCCTCTTGTTACATGCCTTGATGTAGGGTCCAAGTCTCCTGAGTTGTATTCTATGAGAAAATCACATTCCCGGAGGTTTCATTCCGTTTGGACTCTGTTTGATATTCCTTTTCTTCGAAACCCTAAAACAGGCAAAAAAACAGCAATTCTGGGCTGGGCCTCCGGTTAATAGGTTAGTCCCAAAAATAATATAAAAGTGGATAATAAAGCCCAATAATGTTTAAAACAGTAGATAATATAGCATGGAGCAACCAAAAATTATAGATACGTTGGAGACGTATCAAGCACCCCCAAGCTTAATGGCTGCTCGTGGCATAATTTGTGATGCAGAATGCTACTTGGCATAATTTCAATGTAAATCTTCTTAATTGTGGTATGAATATTCAGATTAGAAAGATTCAAGACAAAAGTTTATATTGACATAAAAAATAATAATACTTCAAGCATACTAATAAAGCAATTATGTCTTCTCAAAATAACATGGCCAAAGAAAGTTATCCCTACAAAATCATATAGTCTGGCTATGCTCCATCTTCACCACACAAAGTATTTAAATCATGCACAACCCCGATGACAAGCCAAGCAATTGTTTCATACTCTAACTTTTTCAAAACTTTTTCAATCTTCGCGCAATACATGAGCGTGAGCCATGGATATAGCACTATAGGTGGAATAGAATGGTGGTTGTGGAGAAGACAAAAAGGAGAAGATGGTCTCACATCAACTAGGCGTATCAACGGGCTATGGAGATGCCCATCAATAGATATCAATGTGAGTGAGTAGGGATTGCCATGCAACGGATGCACTAGAGCTATAAGTATATGAAAGCTCAAAAAGAAACTAAGTGGGTGTGCATCCAACTTGCTTGCTCATGAAGACCTAGGGCAAGTTTTTGAGGAAGCCCATCATTGGAATATACAAGCCAAGTTCTATAATGAAAAATTCCTACTAGTATATGAAAGTGATAACATGACAGACTCTCTACTATGAAGATCATGGTGCTACTTTGAAGCACAAGTGTAATAAAAGGATAGTAACATTGTCCCTTCTCTCTTTTTCTCTCATTTTTTTTGTTTGGGCCTTTTCTCCTTTTTATGGCCTCTTTTTATTTGGGCTTCTTTGGCCTCTTTTTATTTATTTATTTTTCGTCCGGAGTCTCATCCCGACTTATGGGGGAATCATAGTCTCCATCATTCTTTCCTCACTGGGACAATGCTCTAATAATGATGATCATCACACTTTTATTTTTCTTATAACTCAACAATTACAACTCGATACTTAGAACAAAATATGACTCTATGTGAATGGATCCAGCGGTGTACCGGGATATGCAATATGACGATGATGGAGTGTGTCATGAACGGAACGGTGGAAAGTTGCATGGCAATATATCTCGGAATGGCTATGGAAATGCCATAATAGGTAGGTATGGTGGCTGTTTTGAGGAAGGTATATGGTAGGTGTATGATACAGGCGAAAGGTGCGCGGTATTAGAGAGGATAGCAAAGGTGGAAGGGTGAGAGTGCGTATAACCCATGGACTCAACATTAGTCATAAAGAACTCATATACTTATTGTCGGTGTCAAAACCGGCGGATCTCGGGTAGGGGGTCCCGAACTGTGCGTCTAGGCCGGATGGTAACAGGAGGCAGGGGACACAATGTTTTACCCAAGTTCGGGCCCTCTTGATGGAGGTAAAACCCTACGTCCTGCTTGATTGATATTGATGATATGGGTAGTACAAGAGTAGATCTACCACGAGATCAAAGAGGCTAAACCCTAGAAGCTAGCCTATGGTATGATTGTTCGTACAGACTAAAACCCTCCAGTTTATATAGACACCGGAGATGGCTAGGGTTACACAGAGTCGGTTACAATGGTAGGAGATCTACATATCCGTATCGCCAAGCTTGCCTTCCACGCCAAGGAAAGTCCCTTCCGGACACGGGGCGAAGTCTTCAATCTTGTATCTTCATAGTCCAGGAGTCCGGCCGAAGGTATAGTCCGGCTATCCGGACACCCCCTAATCCAGGACTCCCTCAGTAGCCCCTGAACGAAGCTTCAATGATGACGAGTCCGGCGCGCAGATTGTCTTCGGCATTGCAAGGCGGGTTCCTCCTCCAAGTACTTCATAGAAGATTTTGAACACAAAGGTAGTGTGCGGCTCTGCAAAATAAGTTTCCACATATCTCCATAGAGAGAATAATATTTACACAAATCTAATCTGCTGACGTATTCCGTAGCATGACATCACACCACGGCCATGTCTTCATTCGAATCGTTTCACTGTCCCACCTTAGCGCGTTTAGCAAGGTGGTTTCCTTGGCACGTCTTGTCAAAGCAGAGATCGTGTCCCCTTATTCCGGGAATCTCATCAATACGGGCGTGGGTAACCCAGTCGTACCCGTTGGTATGTTTTCTCGATCAAAGGCGAGTCCCAAACGGTCACGGGGAGGGCCCTTGGTATTCAACCTCCTATAAAGAGACCAGGGCCTTACTCCTTTATTTCAATCTCAAACGAGTTCGCCCCTCGCCTCGAGTTCCAACACCGAAGGCTCTAGATTTCAGGCGCTTCGGACCTTCGACAATGTCCGGTTCCGACCTTCGAGGCCGATGGATGCCCTCCTCCGTCACGGAGGAGGACGTGCTGAAGTTGAGAGAGGCCAGGTTCTTGACGGCGAAATCAGGCATAGGCTGCCTGCTCAAGGGCAGGTCATTCCCACTCCCAAGCCTGGTGAGAGTGTGGTGTTCATGTCTCACTTCCTTCGGGGGCTAGGCTTCCCGACGGATCCCTTCGTGAGGGGGCTCATGTTTTATTATGGGCTGGAATTTCACGACTTGGCCCCGGAGTCCATCCTCCATATTTCCTCATTCATCATCATGTGTGAAGCCTTCCTCCGTATTACTCCTCACTTCAGACTATGGCTCAAGACCTTCAAAGTAGAGCCGAAGATGATCGAGGGATGGCACGCGGAGTGCGGAGGTGCTTTTATAAGCAAGAATGATGGTGCTCCATGGCCCGGGGGCTCTTTTCAAGAGGAGTCCAGCTTATGGCAACGAGAGTGGTTTTATATCACCGCTCCCAGGAGCACCAAGTGGGTGGCGCCACCTGCCTTTCGCTCGGGTCCCCCACCACAGCTAGTGTCATGGGTCAATAAAGGACTGGACTGGGGGCCATCCAAGGACATGCCCTTGTTGCAGGGCCGCATTCGAGATCTCTTAGAAAGAGACATTAGCCTGGTCGTGGTGATGCAGGTCATGTTGATCCGCCGAGCCTTGCCCGGCAAACGTCGCCCCCTTCGCCTGTGGGAGTTCAATCCGGAGGGACCACGAGCTCTCCAGCATTTCATGGGCGCAACGCCCGTGGAGATGTACAAATTGTTCTTCAGATCACAAGCAATGTGTCCGGACTTGACCGAGGACGCAGGCCTGAGCTGCAATCGCCCGGATACTCAAGTAAGTAGCCTTGTGCCCGGACTTGCTATCCGTATATTTATCATAAAATTGCCCCTAAAAGAGTTGTCCTTTAAATAGGAGTGGATAGCGAAAGCAAAGCTAATCAGGTGTCCGGCCCCCCTCCCCGAGACCACGCCAGATCCCGTGCTAGTTAGGATGTTGGAGGTTGTGCCTTCGGAGGAAAGCGAGGGAGGAGACAAGGAAGCTACAGCCTCCTCGAAGAAGGTTGTACGGAAGGGAGGAATCGAAAATTCCTCTCCTCAGGGGAAGAAAAGGACCGCCTTTGACGACCCGGAGACCATGGCCTCAAAGCGGGGGAAGAAATCTTCGTCAGAGGATCCTGCGCCGGGGGATACTTCGGCCGAATTATGCCCTCAAGGGGATCAGCCCTCCACCGAGCCGTAAGGAGAGAGGAGTTTTTCTTTTTAAGAAATGAGAGAAATCCTTGCGTTATATCTGAGAAGAGTAATCGAAAATTTACCTTGTAGCTCGGACCTTAGCCCTTCTCAACAGAGCTCGTCTTCGGGGGATCTTCTTCTGGAGATGATGGAGAGCGGAACGCCTCCCCCTGCCGTACCGCCTTGCGAGGCGGGCGACCCTGAGGTATCATCGCGGAGGGTTTCTCCGAATCCGGCAGGGCCGGAAGGTAGTCATATGGCCCCCCAAAGCCCTCCGCGTCCGGCCTTCGAAAAGGGCCATCGGACGAGTCCGGCACCGTCTGGTACACGGTCGGAGGAGCTGAAGGATCTGCTAGGGCGAGCATCTATCTCAAAGGAGCACCGTGCATTGATGGGTACGGTGATTGAGAGGATTTCATCCGCGGAGAGCGGATTGCACGAGGCCGTCAGGAGTTTACTGACAGGTTTTGAGGTACGCGAAATAATGTACCCTTTTTGGACAGTTGCGCATAAATAAGATGCGCCATGTGTAGATAGTAGCCCCTGAGACTCTGTGTGTTGTCAAAAGTGACGACGCGCAGAGGATCATAATCCCAGGTCTAATATGCCGCCTTCATACGTAGGTGGCGAAGTGTCAGGTGGCCAGTCGGACTGATGAATTTGCCGAGCTAAAGCGGCAACTTGACGTGGCAGATGCCGACATCGCGCTTGTCAGCAAGCGGCTTGACGAGGCACAAGGTATGTAATTACTCCGGCGGCACCTGGTAAGAGGAGCTTTATGCCAGTATCTTACAATGTGTGCGCTTGATGCAGATGGTGCTGCTGCCATGGAGAATCTTCGGGCGGAACTTGCCCGAGCCAAGGAGCAAGCCAGGAAAAGTGATGCGGCTGCCGGAAAGGCAATTGAAGAGCTGAAAGTCAAATAGGCTGCTCACTGCCGAAGCAAGAAGGAAATGGCCGAGATGGCTGTGAAGCTGAAGAGCGCTGCTGACCGTTGCAAGATTCTTGAAAAAGAAGATCAGGCGGAACAAACGGACCTGGAGAAGGCCGTTGCCGATGCCAGGGATGCTCGCTCTGCGATGAGAGCTATGAAGGAGGAGCTGCGTCAGGCCGGAGAGATCGCGGCTGGAAAGCCCTTTATGCTGCGGAGGAAGTTCTGTGATCCTAAACATGCTCTGTTAGACCGGATGTGGAGTACAGCGGACATCTATCTGGATTTGGCAGCGAGTGCCGCAGATGCGGCCGAACACTTCTGAGATCAAGAAGATCGCGAAGTGGAAAAGCTCTTTTGGTCGCAGTTCCACAATCCGGAGTGTCCACTGTCATTAGCCGATCGTTTGGCCGAATGGGCCGAGCTAAATAGGTTGTCCGGACTCGCCATGAAGTATGTCATGAGTCATCTGTGGCCAGAGAGGCCAGAGCCGAAAACTTATTTCAACTTGGTGCAGCAGTTCCTTGGTGCGGCGCCGCATATCAATGCGATGAAGAGGTCAGCGTGCATAGAGGGTGCGTGGATGGCTCTTGCCCGCGTCAAGACATACTAGGTGGAAATGGAGGCCACCGCTGTTGCATCCCCAGACTCGGATGGAAGTCGAGTACCTGTCGAGCACTATTTTCAGGAAGTTCTGCAAGGCGCTCGTTTAATAGAGACGCAGTGCTCGAAGGATACTATATTCGAATAGCATATATTATTGTAAAACAATATTTTGATAAATTGTAGAAGCTTTTTCTACTTGTGCCTGCAAGTATTATAATACCTCCTGTGCGGCCGTTTGTATATATAATCTGAAAGATGGCAGTCGTCAGCTTCAGCCCCCACGCGCATAATGCGGGGGTGTTCGCAGAAGGCGCATTTTCACACTTGATCCAACGTCTTGGTCCTACAAAGGAGGTGATAGCGCAGCGAACTAGGCAATCGGACTATGATGCTTTATCACTTTCACTTAGCCATAGGAGTTTGACAGTGAGGCTACTTATATAGCTCCTGGTGGCGCCTGCGCTCGCCCGAACTCGGGGCGCGTATGTGCCTGGCTGGGAAGCGGCCCTTCGTTAATGCGGAGGAATCCTAAAGATTCTGGTAAGTCATCGAGTGGTTGACCAGTCTCACGCTATATCATGACAGTCAGTTTTCGGCTTTCTCTACTGAGGTGCTCGCCTGGCCGAATCGGGGCACAATCCCAGTAGTTCTCCTGGTGCCGCCTTAGCCGATAGAGCGGAACATAAGGTAGCAAAACACAGGAGCCGGGCAAACCCAACATTTGACCAAAGACATGATTCGAAGCTGATGCATATAAGGCCAAACTCGCGACGCCGAATACTCCCTAAGGTATTCGGTCTTTATGAGGGCAGGCGGGATAACGCCCTTAGTAATAAGCCCCTAGTGTCCAGGTACGCGCAAAACTCTGACGTGGACACATGCCAAAACGCCAGCCTCCTCCTTGGTTATACCAAGAAACCAGGGGATGTGTATCAACAAGAGACGGTAAAAAAGGTTTACGCAGGGTCTTAATCTGAAAAGAATCCTTGGAACGGGTCCCTGCTGCACGTCTGTGCCTGTGTCTCCTTGTGCCGTATCCTGGATGGGCGTAGCACGGTGTTCATCTGTAAAAGAGAGGAACTTAGTTGAAGAAAGATCGTGCCGAACATGAGTTATACTAAATAAACAAAGTATAAATCGAAATAGGTAAAATTGAGCTTTATTGTCGCTTGTTTTATATGCGCGGAGCCCCTAGTACAGGGGTATACGGCTATTAAGCCTTTATCAATTGTATGTTTATGCCGGACTCGTCTAGCCGTGTTCATGGTCTGGACGACCTGTTTAGGTGCTTTGGCTGGTGAAGCCACTTTATTGTGGGGCTGTCAAGGCAACCACAGTCTTCCGCGCGAGAGGAACACTCAATGTTTTCCCTTTAATGAGATGATGCCTCGTGGACCGGGCATCTTAAGCGTAAGAGATGCATAATGCGATATTGCATTAAAGCGGGCGAAAGCTTCGCGTCCCAGCAGTGCTTGATAGCTACTTGAAAATGGGGCGATGTGGAAAGTTAGCTGTTCGCGACAGAAGTTATCGGGGGAGCCGAACATAACTTCTAGCCGGAGAGAACCCATGCAGCGGGCATCCGGGCCTGGAGTTACCCCTTGAAAGGAGGTTTTGCTATGGCGAATTTTTGTTGGGTCTATCCCCATGTTGCGGGTTGTGTCCTGGTATAATAGGTTTAGACCACTGCCGTCGTCCATCAGGACATTTGTAAAGTGGAGTCCGCCGATTATTGGATCTAATACCAAGGCAGTCCAGCCTACGTTCCGGATACTTCTAGAGTAATCCTGATGGTTGAAGGTGATCGGTTTTAACAACCATTGGTGAGACTCCTTTGGGATAGGCCATATGGCGCGTATCTCTGGTGGCGCCATTCTGTTCGTCACGTGAAGTAAGTTTACTATTTTGACTTCTTGTGGGAAATCCTTTTGTTTCCTAGTGCTCTGCTTGTGGGGTTCGTCATCGTCCTCACTTGGTGTGTCGAGCCCCTTGTGTTCGGCGTTGAGTTTGCCGGCTTGCTTGAAAACCCAACAATCTCTGTGGGTATGGTTCGCAGGCTTCCCGGGAGTACTGTGTATTTGACATATCTTGTCCAAGATTTTGTTTAAGTTGGATAGCTCGTCCCTGTTATCCTTGAGGGGCGGCTTTCTCTGATTCTGTCATGAGCTTTTGAATCCGGCGTTGACCGCCGTGCTCTTTGGGCTGTTTCCCTTATTCCGGCGCTGGTCCTTGTTGCGTTGGGGTTTTCCGTTTCCATCGCTAACTTCAGATGTACTTGGGTCGCTGGTGCTACATCTTGCCAACCAGCTGTCCTCTCCTGCGCAAAAGCGGGTCATGAGGCTTGTTAATGCGGCCATTGTTCTTGGCTTTTCTTGGCCGAGGTGTCTGGCGAGCCATTCGTCTCGAACGTTATGCTTAAAAGCTACTAGGGCTTCGGCGTCCGAACAGTCGAGTATCTGATTCTTTTTAGTAAGAAATATGTTCCAGAATTTCCGGGCTGACTCTCCGGGCTGTTGAGTTATGTGACTGAGATCATCTGCATCCGAAGGGCACACATAGGTCCCTTGAAAATTTGCCCGGAAAGCATCCTCAAGCTCTTCCCAACTTCCAATGGTGTTTTCGGGAAGGCTTTTGAGCCAATGTCGGGCTGGCCCTTTAAGCTTGAGGGGTAAGTATTTTATGGCATGGAGGTCATCTCCTCTAGCCATGTGTATGTGGAGGATATAATCCTCGATCCAGACCCCAGGGTCTGTTGTTCCATCGTACGCCTCTATGTTTACGGGCTTGAATCCCGCTGGAAATTCATGCTCCAGCACCTCATCGGTGAAACATAGGGGGTGTGCGGCACCCCTGTATTTGGGTGTGCCGTGATGTTCGGATATTTTTTGTGTTGCATTGCTTACTAGAGCTTGCTTTCTTAGCCCGTAGATAGATCTGTCTAGGCTGTCTTTTTGATGCGGATCCTTTGGTGGATCGCGTGCCAGCTTGTGTGCGGCGCCGCTTGCCGCTCCATGCTGGCCATGCGGTCGTCTATCCGACCGGGTGGCTTTCCTATTTTTTGACTGCGGGGGCTCTAAGGCCTCCTCGTCAAATTCAGGCAGTAGCTTTCGCTTTGGATAGCTTTTTGTGCGGCGACTGCCGCCATATTTGTCTGCGGTGTTGCGTACTTTGCTCCATCTGATTCTGAGTGCATCTTCCGCAGTTTTGAGCTTCCACTTCTGCTTTTTCAGGCTATGCGCAGTGGCGACGAGCCTTTTGTGGAGGTTCTTCTGCTCCATGAGTTTATCCGGCGTAAGGTCGTTCGGACTGTTGTTTTCGCCGGGGACGGGGTGTTCGGTTTGTTTATCCAAGTTTCCCTGTTCGGACGTTTGCTCGAAGGCATGTTTGTCATTCGCCGGCTCGTCCTGCTCTATGGCTGGGTCTGTATGGCTGCTGTCTTTGTCGAGGCGGGGCTTGGAGCGGCGCTTACGCCGCCGCTTTGATTGCTTTTTGAGTGAACGATCCCTCGTTGCATCCCTGTGTTCCTCGTCGTTGCTTCCTTTGGGTGTGTCCACCATGTATACATCATGAGATGAGATGGCTGTCCAGTGCCTTATAGGTGTTGGTTCATGTTCATCTCCTACATCGTCGTCCATACCGTCGATGTCTTCGGAGTCGAAGTCGAGCACGTCGTTTAAATTATCGACAGTGGCTACGAAGTGGGTGGTGGGTGGGCATCGAATTTCTTTGTCGTCCACATCCCAATCCTGCCGATCATAGTCCGGCCAGGACTCACCTGACAAAGAGAGAGACCTGAGTGAATTCAGAATGTCGCCGAAGGGCGAGTGCTGAAAGATGTCTGCGGCGGTGAACTCCATGATCGGCGCCCAATCGGATTCGATCGGTAGGGGCACGGAGGGCTCGGAGTCCGGAGAGGAGTCCGGCACCTTGGAGTCACGGGCTTCGCAGAGGACAAGGCTGGTGTTCAGCTTGATCGCCGTAGATATTGCAGCCCCCGAGGCGGTGTCTAACCACCCATCCTCGATTGGTGTGATCGGCTCCGAGCTAGGGGTCGGAGCGGACACAGGTGCGGCCTCCAGGGCACTGTTCGGCGGCAGAGCTAGATCATGCCCATCATGACAGTGCGGCGCGCTCGGCTGTGGCTCAAATCCGTCGAAGATCAAGTCTCCGCGGATGTCGGCCGTGTAGTTCAAACTTCCAAATCTGACCTGATGGCCAGGGGCGTAGCTTTCGATCTGCTCCAGATGACCAAGCGAATTGGCCCGCAGTGCAAAGCCGCCGAATACGAAGATCTATCCGGGGAGAAAAGTCTCACCCTGGATCGCATCGCTGTTGATGATCGGAGAAGCCATCGGGCCTAAAAGTGATGACATAGAGGAACTCTCAATGAAAGCACCAATGTCGGTGTCAAAACCGGCGGATCTCGTGTAGGGGGTCCCGAACTGTGCGTCTAGGCCGGATGGTAATAGGAGGCAGGGGACACAATGTTTTACCCAGGTTCGGTCCCTCTTGATGGAGGTAAAACCCTACGTCCTGCTTGATTGATATTGATGATATGGGTAGTACAAGAGTAGATCTACCATGAGATCAAAGAGGCTAAACCCTAGAAGCTAGCCTATGGTATGATTGTTCGTATAGACTAAAACCCTCCGGTTTATATAGACACCAGAGAGGGCTAGGGTTACACGGATTCGGTTACAATGGTAGGAGATCTACATATTTGTATCGCCAAGCTTGCCTTCCACGCCAAGGAAAGTCCCTTCCGGACACGAGATGAAGTCTTCAATCTTGTATCTTCATAGTCCAGGAGTCCGGCCGAAGGTATAGTCCGGCTATCCGGACACCCCCTAATCCAGGACTCCCTCACTTATTGCAAAAATCTAGAAGTTATCAAAGCAAAGTATTACGTGCATGCTCCTAGGGGGATAGATTGGTAGGAAAAGACCATCGCTCTTCCCCGACCGCCACTCATAAGGAAGACCATCGCATAATTTTTAATGTAATTCTTCTTAATTGTGGTATGAATATTCAGATCTGAAAGATTCAAGACAAAAGTTCATATTGACATAAAAATAATAATACTTCAATTATACTAACTAAGTAATTATGTCTTCTCAAAATAACATGGCCAAAGAAAGTTATCCCTACAAAATCATATAGTCTGGCTATGCTCCATCTTCACCACACAAAATATTTAAATCATGCACAACCCCGATGACAAGCCAAGCAATTGTTTCATACTTTTGACATTCTCAAAACTTTTTCAATTTTCACGCAATACATGAGCGTGAGCCATGGACATAGCACTATAGGTGGAATAGAGTGGTGGTTGTGGAGAAGACAAAAGGGAGAAGATAGTCTCACATCAACTAAGCGTATCAACGGGCTATGGAGATGCCCATCAATAGATATCAATGTGAGTGAGTAGGGATTGCCATGCAACGGATGCACTAGAGCTATAAGTATATGAAAGCTCAAAAAGAAACTAAGTGGGTGTGCATCCAACTTGCTTGCTCATGAAGACCTAGGGCATTTTGAGGAAGCCCATCATTGGAATATACAAGCCAAGTTCTATAATGAAAAATTCCCACTAGTATATGAAAGTGATAACATCAGAGACTCTCTACTATGAAGATCATGGTGCTACTTTGAAGCACAAGTGTGGTAAAAGGATAGTAGCATTGCCCTTTCTCTCTTTTTCTCACATTTTTTTATTTGGGCCTTTTTTTATGGCCTCTTTTCTTTTTTTATTTTTTTTTTTCGTCCGGAGTCTCATCCCGACTTGTGGGGGAATCATAGTCTCCATCATCCTTTCCTCACTGGGACAATGCTCTAATAATGATGAACATCACACTTTTATTTTTCTTACAACTCAACAATTACAACTCGATTCTTAGACCAAAATATGACTCTATATGAATGCCTCCGGCGGTGTACCGGGACATGCAATGATGCACGAGTGGCATGTACGAAAGAATTATGAACGGTGGCTTTGCCACAAATACGATGTTGACTACAGGATCATGCTAAGCAATATGATAATGATGGAGTGTGTCATAATAATCGGAATGGTGGCAAGTTGCATGGCAATATATCTCGGAATGGCTATGGAAATGCCATAATAGGTAGGTATGGTGGCTGTTTTGAGGAAGGTATATGGTAGGTGTATGCTACCGGCGAAAGGTGTGCGATATTAGAGAGGCTAGCAAAGGTGGAAGGGTGAGAGTGCGTATAATCCATGGACTCAACATTAGTCATAAAGAACTCATATAATTATTGCAAAAATCTACAAGTTATCAAAGCAAAGTATTACGCGCATGCTCCTAGGGGGATAGGTTGGTAGGAAAAGACCATCGCTCGTCCCCGACCGCCACTCATAAGGAAGACAATCAAAAAATAAACCATGCTCCGACTTCATCACATAACGGTTCACCATACGTGCATGCTACGGGAATCACAAACCTCAACAAAAGTATTTCTCAAATTCACAACTACTCAACTAGCACAACTTTAATATCACCATCTTCATATCTCAAAACAATTATCAAGTATCAAACTTGTCATAGTATTCAACACACTCATAAGAAAGTTTTATTATTAATCTTGTATACCAAGCATATTAGGATTTTAAGAAAATTACCATGCTATTTAAGACTCTCAAAAATAATCTAAGTGAAGCATGAGAGGTCAATAGTTTCTATAAAACAAATCCACCAGCGTGCTCTAAAACATATAAGTGAAGTACTAGAGCAAAATTATATAACTCAAAAGATATAAGCGAAGCACATAGAGTATTCTAACAAATTCCAAATTATGTATGGCTCTCTCAAAAGGTGTGTACAGCAAGGATAATTGTGGTAAACTAAAAAATAAAGACTCAAATAATACAAGATGCTCCAAGCAAAACACATATCATGTGGAGAATAAAAATATAGCTCCAAGTAAAGTTACCGATAGAAGTAGACGAAAGAGGGGATGCCTTCCGGGGCATCCCCAAGCTTTGGCTTTTAGGTGTCCTTAGATTATATTGGGGGTGCCATGGTCATCCCCAAGCTTAGGCTCTTGCCACTCCTTGTTCCATAATCCATCAAATCTTTACCCAAAACTTGAAAACTTCACAACACAAAACTTAAAGTAGAAAATCTCGTGAGCTCCGTTAGCGAAAGAAAACAAAAGACCACTTCAAGGTACTGTAATGAACTCATTATTTATTTATATTGGTGTTATACCTACAGTATTACAACTTCTCTATGGTTTATAAACTATTTTACTAGCCATAGATTCATCAAAATAAGCAAACAACACACGAAAAACAGAATCTGTCAAAAACAGAACAGTCTGTAGTAATCTGTAGCTAGCGCAAGATATGGAACCCAAAAATTCTAAAATAAATTGCTGGACGTGAGGAATTTATCTATTAATCATCTGAAAAAAGAATTATCTAAATTTCACTTTCCAAATAAAAATGGCAGCAGTTCTCGTGAGCGCTAAAGTTTCTGTTTTTTACAGCAAGTTCAACAAGATTTTCCCCAAGTCTTCCCAACGGTTCTACTTGGCACAAACACTAATTAAACACAAAAAACACAACCAAAACAGAGGCTAGATAATTTATGTATTACTAAACAGGAGCAAAAAGAAAGGAATAAAAAATAAAATTGGGTTGCCTCCCAACAAGCGCTATCGTTTTACGCCCCTAGCTAGGCATAACAAGCAAGAATAGATCTAGGTATTGCCATAATAGTAAGATAGATTATTAAAAATCATCTCATATTCTCTATGTTCAGCGGCAAGTTTTCTTTGAGGCAAGCAAAAGTAATCAAAAGGGCTCAGTTTAATGGGACAAAAGTCCCCAAGATCAACCTTGGGAGGTATAGGTTCCTCCTTTGGTCCTTCATATTGCACAACCAATTCATCATTATAAGCATTCTTTTGACAGAACTTTGTGAGCCTATATTCAAGAGAATATCCTAATTCATTATCTCGAATAGCCAAATCATCATTAAGTTCAGAGATTCTGTCAACTAAAACATCGGTAGGACCCTTTTTCTAAGATTTTCATTGAAAGCAACATAATCTAGAGATTGAAAACTCATTATTTCTTCTTGATCAAAGAGGATAGCCTCTATGGGAGGACGGCAAGCGTCCACCCTATAATGTGCAAAGATTTCTTTGGCCTCTTTTATTATGAATCTAAACTCGTGAGCCAAAAAGATAGTAGCGGCATGCCTAACAGAAGAATGCTCAATATTAGAAAACTCCAGAAAAATCCTTTGTATGGAAGGATGTAAGTGCATGAATTGTCTTTCAAGTTCAACTACAAGCATGGCAATGGCGTCCGCAAGGCTACTATTTCTATGAAGGATAGAACTACCCATAGAAGGTAAAGCATCGGCACAAGTAAAGAAATCTTGAATAACTCCTTTTCCAATAATATTACCACTACCACCACGGAATCTTTTTATATGTGAGATAGTGGGTTCTTTAGTAGGAGCATCCGAATTATTATCAACTATAGTTTCCCCAAAAGAGGCAGAAGGTAAAGGACTAGCCATAACGACGAGAAAACAAACTAACACACAAGCAAACAAAGAGGCAAACGGGAAAAAGAGGCAAATAGAGAAATAGAGGGAGGATAGAGAGAGAGGGCAAATAAAACGGCAAGGGTGAAGTGGGGGGAGAGGAAAACGAGAGGCAAATGGAAAATAATGTAATGCGGGAGATAAGGGTATGTGATGGGTACTTGGTATGTTGACTTTTGCGAATACCTCGTCGGCAACGGCGCCAGAAATCCTTCTTGCTACCACTTTTAGCACTGCGTTGGTTTTCCCCAAAGAGGAAGGGATGATGCAGCAAAGTAGCGTAAGTATTTCCCTCAGTTTTTGAGAACCAAGGTATCAATCCAGTAGGAGGCTACGCGCAAGTCCCTCATACCTGCACAAAACAAATAAATCCTCGCAACCAACGCAAATAGGGGTTGTCAATCCCTATGAGGCCACTTACGAGAGTGAGATCTGATAGATATGATAAAGATAATATTTTTGGTATTTTTATGATAAAGATGCAAAGTAAAATAAAGGCAAAGTAAATAGCAAAGTAGTAGGAGAACAATATGATGAAGATAGACCCGGGGGCCATAGTTTCACTAGTGGCTTCTCTCGAGAGCATTAGTATTCTACGGTGGGTGAACAAATTACTGTTGAGCAATTGACAGAATTGAGCATAATTATGAGAATATCTAGGCATGATCATGTACATAGGCATCACGTCCGAGACAAGTAGACCGACTCCTGCCTGCATCTACTACTATTACTCCACTCATCGACCGCTATCCAGCATGCATCTAGAGTATTAAGTTAAAAACAGAGTAACGCCTTAAGAAAGATGACATGATGTAGAGGGATAGACTCATGCAATATGAAGAAAACCCCATCTTGTTATCCTCGATGGCAACAATACAATACAATACATGCCTTGCTACCCTTAGTGTCACCGGGAAAGGACACCGCAAGATTGAACCCAAAGCTAAGCACTTCTCCCATTGCAAGAAAGATCAATCTAGTAGGCCAAACCAAACTGATAATTCGAAGAGACTTGCAAAGATAAGCAATCATACATAAAAGAATTCAGAGAAGATTCAAATAATATTCATAGATAGACTTGATCATAAACCCACAATTCATCGGTCTCAACAAACACACCGCAAAAAGAAGATTACATCGAATAGATCTCCACGAGAGAGGGGGAGAACATTGTATTGTGATCCAAAAAGAGAGAAGAAGCCATCTAGCTACTAACTATGGACCCATAGGTCAGAGATAAACTACTCACACTTCATCGGAGGGGCTATGGTGTTGATGTAGAAGCCCTCCGTGATCGATGCCCCCTCCGGCGGAGCTCCGGAACAGGCCCTAAGATGGGATCTCGTGGATACAGAAAGTTACGGCGGTGGAATTAGGGTTTTGGCTCCTGTTCTGATCGTTTGGGGGTACGTGGATATATATAGGAGGAAGAAGTACGTCGGTGGAGCAACAGGGGGCCCACGAGGGTGGGGGCGCGCCTGGTAGGGTAGGGCGCGCCCCCTACCTCGTGGCCTCCTGTTACGTGCCTTGACGTAGGGTCCAAGTCTCCTGAGTTGTATTCGATGAGAAAATCACGTTCCCGAAGGTTTCATTCCGTTTGGTCTCCGTTTGATATTCCTTTTCTTCGAAACCCTAAAACAGGCAAAAAACAGCAATTCTGGGCTGGGCCTCCGGTTAATAGGTTAGTCCCAAAATAATATAAAAGTGGATAATAAAGCCCAATAATGTTTAAAACAGTAGATAATATAGCATGGAGCAATCAAAAATTATAGATACGTTGGAGACGTATCAGGGAGATAAGGGTATGTGATGGGTACTTGGTATGTTGACTTTTGCGTAGACCTCCCCGGCAACTGCGCCAGAAATCCTTCTTGCTACCACTTGAGCACTGCGTTGATTTTCCCCGAAGAGGAAGGGATGATGCAGTAAAGTAGCGTAAGTATTTCCCTCAGTTTTTGAGAACCATGGTATCAATCCAGTAGGAGGCTACGCGCGAGTCCCTCGTACCTGCACAAAACAAATAAATCCTCGCAACCAACACGAATAGGGGTTGTCAATCCCTACACAGCCACTTACGAGAGTGAGATCTGATAGATATGATAAGATAATATTCTTGGTATTTTTGTGATAAAGAGAAATAAAAGATGCAAAGTAAAATAAAGGCAAAGGAAATAACTAAGTGTTGGAAGATTAATATGATGGAAGATAGACCCGGGGGCCATAGGTTTCACTAGTGGCTTCTCTCAAGAGTATAAGTATTTACAGTGGGTGAACAAATTACTGTTGAGCAATTGACAGAATTGAGCATAGTTATGAGAATATCTAGGTATGATCATGTATATAGGCATCATGTCCGAGACAAGTAGACCGACTCCTGCCTGCATCTACTACTATTACTCCACACATCGACCACTATCCAGCATGCATCTAGAGTATTAAGTTCAAGAGAACAGAGTAACGCTTTAAGCAAGATGACATGATGTAGAGGGATAAACTCATGCAATATGATATAAACCCCATCTTGTTATCCTCGATGGCAACAATACAATACATGCCTTGCTGCCCCTACTGTCACTGGGAAAGGACACCGCAAGATTGAACCCAAAGCTAAGCACTTCTCCCATTGCAAGAAAGATCAATCTAGTAGGCCAAACCAAACTAATAATTCGAAGAGACTTGCAAAGATAACCAATCATACATAAAAGAATTCAGAGAAGATTCAAATATTGTTCATAGATAAACTTAATCATAAACCCACAATTCATCGGTCTCAACAAACACATCGCAAAAGAAGATTACATCGAATAGATCTCCACAAGAGAGGGGGAGAACTTTGTATTGAGATCCAAAAAGAGAGAAGAAGCCATCTAGCTAATAACTATGGACCTGTAGGCCTGAAGTAAACTACTCACACTTCATCAGAAGGGCTATGATGTTGATGTAGAAGCCGTCCGCGATCGATGCCCCCTCCGGCGGAGCGCCGGAACAGGCCCCAAGATGGGATCTCGTGGATACAGAAAGTTACGCATGGAATTAGGGTTTTTGCTCTGTATCTGGTAGTTTGGGGGTACGTAGGTATATATAGGAGGAAGGAGTACGTCGGTGGAGCAACAGGGGGCCCACGAGGGTGGAGGGCGCGCCTGGGGGGTAGGCGTGCCCTCCTACCTTGTGCCCTCCTCGTTGATTGCTTGACATAGGGTCCAAGTCCTCTGGATCATGTTCGTTCCAAAAATCATGTTCCCGAAGGTTTCATTCCGTTTGGACTCCGTTTGATATTCTTTTTCTGCGAAACCCTAAAATAGGCAAAAAAACAGCAATTCTGAGCTGGGCCTCCGGTTAATAGGTTAGTCCCAAAAATAATATAAAAGTGTATAATAAAGCCCAATAATGTCCAAAACAGAATATAATATAGCATGGAACAATCAAAAATTATAGATACATTGGAGATGTATCACCGTCGGCATCTGCCTTCAGTACTAGTGGGAGGATACTAAGTGCACGTAGATGTTCACTTGCACCAAACATGACCGAAGCTCTTATGTGTATGCAAGCTTGGTCCTGTGCAGACATTTTAGGTGATAATCTAGTTGAATCATGACTCTTCTTTCCATACACAATATTATTTCCTTGCTATATGTTAATATCTAAATCTATGCATCAGGGGATTGCAATTCTACTCTCTTTGCGGACTTTGAAACTGTTCTTAAGGGTGACACAGAAATGATGGTAATAGATTCTACTTTTAGCAACTTAGCATGCCTTTTAATCTTAGATTTTAATGCAAATCTTGTTCTTTACTTTGAATGCTTCTATTTTCTTATGTTTCAGGAGGTTGATGATCAGTCCATCCTAACTGAAGCCTGAAACATGATTGTATGATGTTGCTGCTGCTTGCTTGCGATGAGAAGGCCGACGACCTGGCATGCTACACTACTACCTGCTATTATTTACATTTATCCATGGGCTGCTACACTACTACTTGCTACTGCTAGCTTGTTGGCAGACAACCACTCAACCTGAACCTTGTATTTGTGCTGCTGTTGAACCTTGTATTTCTGCTGCTATTTGTGCGCGTGTACCTTGTATTTCTGCTCCTGAACCTTGTATGTGTGCTTCTGAAGACCTGCACCATGTATTTTTGGTGTGATTTGTGCTCCTAAACCTTGTATTTGGCTTCCTGATACTGTGTTTTCTAGTTGTTCTTCTATATATTCACATTGATGGTTAGTAACTGAAGCTATTTGTGCATTTTTTCCACTGTGTGAACCAATATTTGTTATATGAATTTTGCCACTACTCTGTTGTACACTGTATAAGAACACTATACAGCAGCCTGATGGGTAACCCATCAGGTCAGGTTACCCATCGGGTTCGGGCGTGGGTCTGATCCTTCGCCCATGGGCAGGGTCGTGGGCGATTGGGTAGACCCATTTAGTAATCGGGCATGGGTTTGGTAGACCTCAACCCGGGCAAACCCGACCCGACTGCCAGGCCTGCTGTCAAGAGAGTCCGGACCATCCTGCAGCACGACAACTCGGCTCGTCAAGAGCTCGACTAGCAATTCAGCCTCCGTCCCAGTCCCGACCAAGTGGCGGTAATTGTACCGCGCGTACATAACTATGGAGGCATAACTACCTTGTGATCCACAATACGGCTCGACCGCCCTGGACACACATACTTTCACTCTTTCCTTTTTCCGCTTTTTTCAGGTTTCTTTTTCACAGGCCTTTCCTGACGGCTCGACCATCAATTCTTTTCGAAGGATAAAAACACCAAGATGACAAGAAGCATGGAAGTATTGGGGAATTTTTAGGTGGTTTCTTTAACAATCCCTTTACCTGTTTTCATGTCCCACACACAGCTCTTCCTTGGTTAAGGCATAGTAAATAGCCTTCTGCTTATTGCACTACTTGTATAAATGCGCTTCAATGCACCAGTGAAATCATAATGGAAACAGTTTGCGGCCCAAATTTTACCGCTCTAGCTTACGACCTTTTCTTCTTTTTCTCTTTTGATAACTTTATCAAATAGCACCGTACACTCAGGTACGTTTCAATTTGCCAGGGGCTTTATAGCACCCCACAACATGGCAACAAAAGTCCGAACACTTCTACAGTATAGTTCGGCACCCCGAATTTAGCACTATATGCATTGGCTCCGAATCATGTCTTTGGTCAATAGTTGGGTTGCCCGGCTCCTGTGCTTACTACTTTATGTCCTGGTGTATCGACTAGAGTAGTAAAGGGGAACTACTGCGATTGTGCCCTGGTTTACCCGAATGAGCACCTCAGTAGAGAAAGCCGAAAACTGACTGTCATGATGTGGCGAGAGCCGGTCAGCTCTTCAGAGGTCTCAAATCCTTAGAGATTTTTTCCGCATAATGCGAGGGATTGGTACTTACCCGATCAAGTGTTTACAGCATCCTAGTTCGGATACTAGGGGATGCGCCTATATTTCTATTGTCAAACTCCTAAGGCTAAGTGAGGGTGCTAAAGCCGCATAGTTCGATTACGACTGGCCAACTCTCAGATTTCACATAACACGGCCGCACAGGAGGAGAAATTCTTTAAATAACAAAACATTATATTACATAACGATTTTGTTTCATCACACAAGGCAAAGACAGAATGAACGTATTCATTAGAAAATAATGTCTTGCGCACATTGCGTTGCCACAAATGCGAGACCCCTCCAGGACATCTGCAAAATACCGCTTGGGCGTGCGGTGCTCCTTGCCCTCTGGCGGCCCCTCGGTCGTCAGCTTGATGGCGTCCATCTTCGCCCACCACACCTTGACGCGGGCGAAGGCCATGCGTGCACCTTCAATGCAGGCCGATTGCTTGACGACGTCCAGCCGAGGATAGGCGTTCACCAGCCGCTTCACGAGCCCGAAGTAGCTGATGGGCATAGCTTTGGCAAGCCACAGTCGGATTATCAAATCCTTCATGGCCAGTTCGGCCACCCTATGCATCTCGACCAACTATTTTAACTGATCGGTGAAGGGCACTAGATGCTCTGGCGCAAGGTATTGCGACCAGAATAGCTTCTCCGTTGAGCTCCCTTCTTCGGCTCAGAAGAACTCCGCAGCGTCGGACACACTGCGTGGCAGATCTGCAAACGCCCCTGGAGAACTCTGAATCCGGGTTAGTAAGAAATACTTTTTCTTCACATACTTGCTTTGCATACTAAACGCCTTACCAGCCGCGATCTTCTTGGCCTCCTGGATCTCCTGGAGGGCACCCTGAGCTTCAACCCGGGCCGCTTCCGCGCTTTAACGAGTCTTGGTGAGTTCAGTCTCTCGAGCCGAAACATCGCCGCCAAGGTCTCATACTTCTTCACAGCATCCTAGAGCTCTTGCTGGACCTCGTTCAGCCTGGCCTTAAGCTTCTTACGAGCGGCCTGCTCCTTGACAGCTTTCCCCTCGGCTTCGGCCAGGGCCTTTTTATGGGCCTCGACCTCGATCGTCGCTCCTACACATATCATGACACTACCGTCAATATACATTATTTATTATTTCCAAATATATAGCGAGTCATTACATACCTTGCTGGTCTTCCAGCTGCTTCCTCGCTTGGCCAAGCTCCTCCTCGGCCCGCTCCAGTCTCTGCTTTAGTCCTGAGACTTCGGTAGTGTGTGAGGTCGCGGCCAGCAACTACGCCTGCTTATTCACATCAGACACATTTTAGTTAGTTTCCTGTGAAATTTAATTGATCCTATGTCCGGCTTTTCTTTCCGAACACCGGACAGTGTCTCAGGGCCTACTGTCTATATTGGGATTTTCCCTGTTACGCCGCTTACCTCAAAACCTCTCGGCAGGCTGCTACAGGCTTCGGTCAGTTCGCTCTTGACGGACTGAACCTTCTCAATCACCGTACCCATAAGGATACAGTGTTCTTCCACAATGGAAGCGCCTCGTAGCGCTTCCAGTAGATTATCCGGTGTCTCTGGCTGGACAGAGGTCACCGGCGGAACAGGCACACCCCCTTCTTTCGAAGAAGGTTGTTCGCCGGATTCCGGAGCCGTATAGGTCCCTGGACTTGTATTCGGCTGGGGGCTGAATTGAGCAAGGCCCCCGTCCCCAGTCGCCATGGGGATCTGCTCCCCCATGTGCTCGGAAGCCGAGGTCTTTCCTCCTGGCATCACCCTGGCAGCCTCCTGAACCTCTCCCTGGCCTGGGAAGGTCCTTTGGGACAGCACCTCGTCGTCGCCCTTGGCCGCGGGAGAGTGAGCGGCCGCCGGTGACTCACTAGCCATCGCCTTTGAATCCAACGAACCTCTTGATGAGGATCGCTGGGAGCTGTCGTGGGCCGGACTGCAATGTCATAAATTAACATATTATATTATGAAGCAAGAGAGGATGGACGCATGGACATACGTGGGTTTAGGTACTTACGACGCGGCCGGAGGCTTGTTTCGGGGGCTTCGCTCCGGGCTGCTGTCGACGTCCCATGCGGAGTTATCCACGAGAGGGCCTTTCCCCCTCTTGGGCGCCTCCACCTCCAGATTTGTGGAGGCCGCCCTCTTCTTCCTCCCCCCATCAGGGGGAGAGTCGCTCTCCTGAGCGGGTCTTGTCTTCGGACGTCACGTTCGAAGCGCCCTTGCGGCGGGGGCCACTCCGGACCCCTTTGGCCTTCTTCTCCGGCGCCTTATAGGGCGCCGATACCAGCATCTTCGCCAGGCGCGGGATGATTGGTTCCTCGGGTAGCGGAGCCGGACACCGAATCTGCTCCGCTCTCTCCGTCCATACCTGAAATAATAAAAGTTTAGATATCCTCCTTGAAACAAGCAAGTAGAGGATGCGTTAAAGGCTTACCTCGTTGGCGGGGTGGGTAATGTCGTGCCCGCGGTCCGAGTCTATGGATGGCGGCGTCTCGTTGCCTTTGAAGAGCAACTTCCAGGCGTCTTCGTGAGTGGTTCCGAAGAGCCTTTCCAGAGTTTGGTGCTTCTTCGGATTGAATTCCCATAAAGGGCGGATTCGGCTTTGGCATGGGAGAATCCGGAGAACTAGCATCACTTGGATTACATCGACAAGCCTAATGTTTTTATCCACCATGCTTTGAATGCGCGTTTGCAGCGCTATCAGCTCGTCTGACGAAACCAATTTGGGCCCTTCTCAATCCAGGAGGTGAGCCGCATTGGAGCTCCGGGGTTGAATTCGGCAGCCGTGGCCTAGGTGGCGATGTGGGGCTCTGTGATGTAGAACCACAGTTTCTGCCACTCCTTGACAGTCTCCATGAAAGTACCTTTTGGCCAGGAGACATTGGTCAGCTTGCTCACCATGGCGCCTCCGCACTCCGTGTGCTGGCCATCCACCACCTTCGGCTTCACGTTGAAGACCTTGAGCCACATCTCGAAGTGGGGTTGGATGCGGAGGAAGGCCTCACACACGACAAAGAATGCCGAGATGTTGAGGAAAAAGTACGGGGCTAGATCATGGAAGTCTAGCCCGTAATAGAACATCAGCCCACGGACGAAAGGGTGGAGTGGAAACCCTAGCCCGCAGATGAAATGAGGGATGAATATCACCCTCTCGTTGGGCTTCGGTGTAGGGACGACTTGCCCCTTGGCTGGAAGACGGTGGGCGATTTCCTTCGCCAGATACCCGGCCGCCCGAAGCTCGGTAATGTCCTTCACCTTGATGGAGGAGGCCATCCACTTGCCTTGACCTTCGGATCCGGACATGGTTGGGTGCTTGCTCGAGGGGGGAAAGATGAGAAATTAGGCGCTGGAGCTCAAGAATGGGAGGGCAAAGGAAGAGAGAAGGCATGGGTGAAGAAAGGGAGTCCTTATCTCCTTATAAAGGTAGTAAATACTAAGCGCCTCCCCACTCGCCTTAAAACTCGCATGTTCCCAAGGGCCCTGTAAATGGCACGGTTATATTACCCATGCTCGTATTGTTGAGAATCCCGCAATAAGGGGACACAATCTCTGCTTTGACAAGACGTGCCAATAGAAACCACATCTCAAAACGCGGAACGACGAACAAAAATGGTTCAATATGATGACCGGGCAGATGTGATGTCATCTTGCAAAAAGTTGTCAGCAGATGGGACTCATGAAATATTATACTCCCTATAGTTGTGTGTGTGGTACTTGTGTTGCAGATCCGGACACGTTCGTTCCATCCGAAGACTATCTTGGAGTATTCGAAAAGGGGAACCCGCCTTGCAATGTCGAAGACAATATGCGCATCGGACACCTCATCATTGAAGCCTGGTTCAGGGGCTACTGAGGGAGTCCTGGACTAAGGGATCCTCGGGTGTCCGGCCTGTTGGACATGGGCCGGACTAATGGGCTGAGAAGATACAAGACCAAAGATTCTCTCCCGTGTCTGGATGGGACTCTCCTTGACGTGGAAGGCAAGCCTGACGATCAAATATGAAGATTCATTTCTCTGTAACCGACCTTATGTAACCCTAGATCCCTCCTGTGTCTATATAAACCGGAGGGCTAGGTCCGTAGACACATCCTCATAATCATAGTCAGACAGGCTAGACTTTTAGGATTTAGCCATTACGATCTCATGGTAGATCAACTCTTATAACACTCATATTCATCAAGATCAATCAAGCAGGAAGTAGGGTATTACCTCCATAGAGAGGGCCCGAACCTAGGTAAACATTGTGTCCCCTGTCCCCTGTTACCATCGACCTTAGACGCATAGTTCGGGACCTCCTACCCGAGATCCGCCGGTTTTGACACCGACAGTGACCGAGTGAAAGCTCTGCGCTTTGTTGCCAACGACGGTGACGCTCACGGGCGCCGCTATCTTCCTGAAGACGTCGTTGTGGTGCTCCTCTTCGTGTCAGGGTTCCGGGTGAAGACCTTAGTCCCTCTGGACTCGGTGATACGACTCCAACGTATCTATAATTTTTTATTGTTCCATGCTATTATATTATCTGTTTTGGATGTTTAATGGGCTTTAATATGCTCTTTTATATTATTTTTGGGACTAACCTATTAACCGGAGACCCAGTGCCATTTTGTGTTTTTTCCTATTTCATTGTTTCGTAGAAAAGGAATATCGAACGGAACGAAACCTTCGCGAGGATCTTTCTTAGAACAAACACAAACTAGGAGACTTGTAGTGGAAGTCTGGAACTCTGCGAGGCGTCCATGAGATAGGAGGGCGCGCCCAGGGGGGTAGGCGCGCCCCCACCCTCGTGGGCCCCACGGAGCTCCATCGACGTACTTCTTTCTCCTATATATACTCTTATACCCTAAAAACATCAGGGGGAGCCATGAAACCACTTTTCCACCGCCGCAACCTTCTGTACCCATGAGATCCCATCTGGGGCCTTTTCCGGTGATCTGCCGGAGGGGGATTCGATCACGGAGGGCTTCTACATCAACACCATAGCCTCTCCGATGATGTGTGAGTAGTTTACCACAGACTTTCGGGTCCATAGTTATTAGCTAGATGGCCTCTTCTCTCTCTTTGGTTATCAATACAAAGTTCTCCTCGATGTTCTTGGAGATCTATTCGATGTAATACTTTTTGCGGTGTGTTTGCCGAGATCTGATGAATTGTGGATTTATGATCAAGTTTATCTATGAATAGTATTTGGTTCTTCTCTGAATTCTTATATGCATGATTTGATATCTTTGCAAGTCTCTTCGAATTATCGGTTTAGTTTGGCCTACTAGATTGATCTTTCCTGCAATGGGAGAAGTGCTTAGCTTTGGGTTCAATCTTGTGGTGTCCTTTCCTAGTGACAGTAGGGGCAGCAAGGCACGTATTGTATTGTTGCCATCGAGGATAAAAAGATGGGGTTTATATCATATTGCTTGAGTTTATCCCTCTACATCATGTCATCTTGCTTAATGCATTACTCTATTCTTATGAACTTAATACTCTCGATGCATGATGGATAGCGGTCGATGTGTTGAGTAATAGTAGTAGATGCAGAATCGTTTCGGTCTACTTAACACGGACGTGATGCCTATATTCATAATCATTGCCTAGATATTCTCATAAGTATGCGCTCTTCTATCAATTGCTCGGCAGTAATTTGCTCACCCACCGTAACACATGCTATCATGAGAGAAGCCACTAGTGAAACCTATGGCCCCCGGGTCTCTTTCTTATTATATTGCATCCCTTTTTATTTACATCGCATCTCGTTTACTATTTTGCAATCTTTACTTTCCAATATATACAACAAAAATACCAAAAATATTTATCTTACTATCTTTATCAGATCTCACTTTCTCAAGTGACTGTGAAGGGATTGACAACCCCTTTATTGCGTTGGTTGCGAGGTTCTTGATTGTTTGTGCAGGTAATAGGTGACTTGCATGTTATCTCCTACTGGTTTGATACCTTGGTTCTCAAAAACTGAGGGAAATACTTATGCTACTTTACTGCATCACCCTTTCCTCTTTAAGGGAAAACCAATGCATGCTCAAGAGGTAGCACTCGGCAGCGGCGACGCTTTGCGCTGTTTTCCCTTCTAGGGGCGTTGTTATGGAGATTAGGTGTTTAGGGTTGTGTGTGACGTTGTACTCGGTTTTTCCAATGCTTTCTTTTGGTAGCATAGTAGTCATGTTGATGCGGAGCATCCCAAGGTCATACCCATGGACCCAACTACATCTCCTACGACACCACTTGGACCCATGACACGAGCACGTGCAAGAGCTCTCCAAACCGAGGTGACATCTCTCCTCTCACATTTCCTCTTCGATGCACATGAGACATGTCTACTACCTCAAACGGAGACATTGTGCATACTTAGGTATCAAGGAGTTGGCCATGAATAAGCCAAGGAGCAAGGAGAATCAGAAGAGGAAGATAGACGTGAAGACGGAGAAGAAGGAGAGCTGGAGAAGAAGTCACAGCCATCGGACGACCGGCCGAGACCGGACGTCCGGAGCCTGAAGCTCCAGCCGAACCCCAGCGAGCGGACGTCCGGCCCGGACCGGACGACCGGTGCCCCTGCACCCGAGCCAAATGAGCGGACGACCGGCGCGACCGGACGACCGGCCACCTCCGGAAATCCTCTACACTAGCATCCGAGCCAGAATGAGCAGACGACCGGCAGCCACCGGACGTCTGGCCGCCCATGAGACACCGGACGATCGGTCCCCAGCGGACGTCTGGTACCTGGTTGTGTCCAGTTGCGGGCTGAGGCCCATGTACCCCTTCACTTTACCCCCCCCCCATTTGCACTAAGACTATAAATAGACCTCTCCCTCCTCCTACCTAGGGCAGCATTGGTTTTAGCTCATTTTAGAGATAGAGCATTGCTCATCCACATCGGATCTACTCCACGAGAGAGATCGCGGCCTCTACGGAGAAGATCCCTTTGGATTCAAGACCCATCTAAGGGAAGATCCCCTCGTGGATTCAAGACCTCCTCACGGAGAAGACCGGCTACCTTTGTACCATCTGTTGTTGACTTTGGATCTTGTATCTCCTATCGTGTTTCGAGGATCTAGCACTTGTGTAATCATTCTTCTTGGTTTGAGTGTTCTCTTATGTTCCCCTTGAGTTTTCCCCTCGTTTCCCTCCTCGTGTTCTTCGTGTTCATCGCGGGATCCGCTCCTTTCGTGAAAGATTGGACGATTAGGGTTCCTACCCTACATCATCTTGGTATCAAGAGCCAAGTTGATCACGATTTCAGAGCCTCCCCGTTGTGTTGCTAGCCTAGTTCTTGTTGTTTTGTCCCTAATTCGAAAATTCCCCACAAAAAATAGCCCCAAATTTTTTTTTTGATTTGTTGGTGTGTTGAAATTTTGTTGGATTTGATCCATGGATTTACCTTGTTTTGAGTGGATCTAGCTTTTTCCCTCTTGCCCCACCTTTTCCACCCACGAAATCGCTCGGATTCGACGAATTTCGACCTCTCCATCATGAACCCCACCAGTTCATCCCGTGCCCGATTTTCGCCCAGGCACCGGACGTCCGCTCGCCACCGGATGTCCGACAACCGGACGACCGCTCACCACCGGACGTCCGGAGTACCCTGGCGAAACTGAATTTTCTTTAGTTTTGGTCACCACCACCGCCCCACATTTCCGCATACGCCCTACCACCACCTATACACCATCACCACTTCCTCATACCACCACCATTGCTTACCCGTTTCACACTCCGACATGTGTTTCCACTTCGAGCTTTGAGAATTTGAGTTGCGGTTCTATATCCTTTTGTATTTCGGCTATCTAGGTACGGTTCGACATCAACATCACCGCCGCTCATCTTCGCCACAGACGCGTCATCAACAACGACCACCTCGACTACATCTTGGTATTCGTGACACCATTTTGACACCATACCATCCGCAAGAAATGGTAACCTCACCTTGGTATTGGACATATCACTCTTGCCATTACATTGATAGCTATCATAGCCTTACTCCTTTGCGTTGCTTACCCATCGAGACTAGCCATTAAGTATTGCCGGCAACGAGACTTGTGCACATTAGTGATCATACTTCCCATAGCATACATACATCATTGTTGCATATCTTGGTATCATCTCTTGTGTCACAAGGTTGTCATCGCATACACACTTGCTATCTTGGTTCGTCAAGCATTGCATGAGAAAAGAGCTCAAATATCAAAGAGCCAAACAAGCTTTTAAGCAAAAGGGAAAGATAAGCAAAGAGCTTTTAAGCAAGAACCATAGCATCATACAACATTAAGATTGTCATATTAGATCATCTTGGATCATATCATAGAAACACCTTGCATAGAACATACTTGGGATAGAAGTCGTTTCATTTTTGCTTAGTAGGTTGTGCACAAGTCTTTGTATCCGCCTATTGTGCAATCGTGCTAGCGTATCTCTAGTGTTGTGCAACAATAGCATTTTTGTGGATTCCACATTTTGGCTCATCCTTGGTTGCCCAACCCCACTTATCTCTTTGCGTGTGTGTTTCCGTGTACATTACATTGCTTGGTCTACTTGTTACATTGCAATCTTGCGAATCTTTTCCAACATTATTGAAGCTCACTTACAATTGCATTAAATTTTGTGCCACCATCCTAACCAAGCTCCACTATAAGCTTTTACTTGTGTATGTGTGAGAAACCGACAAGAATTGGTACCAATTGTGCTATTTCCTTGTCCACATTGGAGTGATCATTGATCCACTTTCAACTTCGGTCAAAGTACATTTGGTATTCGTTCTTCTCTTTCTACCACTCACATTTTTTATCTTGAAATGATGGATAGGCCAAGTACTTCTACCAACCCACTTTTCATTGAGCACGACGACGACATGAACTCCTACGTCACCAAGAGCCACCTCTTTGGTGCACAACCTGCTTTACATCAGAGTAACAAGCAATGAGTGACCGCATTGACAACCTCACCACCGACTTGCGACTCTCCGAGCAACGTACAAGGGACTACTTCGACCACAAGCTCGACGATCACAAGCAAGAGAACGACGCAAGAATGGACGAGATTCGCGCTTTGTTGCTCAACCGCTCTTGTTCCACTTCGTCTTCATCAAGAAGGAGCCACTCAAGTCGACACTCCAACTTCACCCTCTCCGGCTCAAGTACACCAACATCTAATACTCTTTGACATGTCGCGCGCAACGATCGTCAAGCAAGCCTCAATCCTCTACACGACACCAACTCTCAAGAGCACTGACAACGTCAAACCCAAGAGGCTTTTGCGCTAGCACGAGAAAGGCAACGACAACGCCAACATGAAGAGGAAGAGCGAGCGCGTCTACACCAAGAAGCACAAGATGCCGAGGCAAAACGTCAAGAGCAACAATTGCGAGATGATCAATAACTTGCGGCGCAACAAGCCCTCCAAGATGCAAGTCGCGCCATAGCCAACCGAGGCCAACAAGCTCGTGAACATGAAGAAGCACTTCACGAAGAAGCTCAAGAACGAAGATTTCAAGCTCGCGTGCATCGTCAAGTTCCTCAAGTTCCTCCTCGAGCTCGACAAGATCCTCCACAAGCTCGCCAAGAACATCAATTCATTAAGAGCATGAAAACAATGCAAATCCTCCACAACAAGAGCAACACGAGCTTGACAATCATCAACAACATGGGTGTCATCATTCTCGACCCCAACACAATGAAGAGCAATGCTACAGCAAGCTAAAGTTCACAATGCCCAAATTCGATGGAAGCAACGATCCCGAAGAATACCTTTCATGGGCATTGAAGGTCGACAAAATCTTTCGTTTGCACAACTTTGAAGAAGAGAAGAAGATCGCAATGGCATCCCTTGAGTTCCAAGACTATGTCCTCATTTGGTGGGAACAAGTTATCGAGCGCCGAGAGGCAAGAGGTGAACCACCCATCACTACTTGGGCACAAATGAATGATGTCATGAGAGCACGCTTCGTGCCTACCTACTACAACCGCGAGCTCTTCAAGAAACTCCAACTACTCAAGCAAGGAACCAAGAGCATTGAAGAATACTACAAGGAGATGGAGATTGCCATGATAAGAGCCAATGTCACGGAAGATGATGAGCAAACTATGGCACGTTTCTTGAATGGACTCAACCATCCTATCAAGAAGATCGCCAACTTCCAACCATAATCGAACCTCATCGAGCTAGTGCATCAAGCTACAAAAGCGGAACGTCAAGTGCAAGATGATTTCAAGTATGCCAAGTTCTCTTCCAAGTCATACGGCTTCTCCAACACCCAAGCTTCAACGACTCCAACACCATCTACCAAGCCTTCTACAAGCAACATCGAAAAGTCGAGCTCCAAGAAAGCTTCGTCAACTCCAAGTCATCCTCCTACTACAAGCAACTTCAAGCCGAGAGCTTCATCATCATCCACTCCAACCGATGAGACTGTCAAGACGGGTTCCTTCAAATGCTTCACATGCGGCGGCCGAGGCCACAAGTCCTATGAGTGCACCAACAAGCGGACCATGATCCTCAACGACGACAGCACCTACGACTCGATGAGCGAAGGAGAAATGGACTCTCTTGAGCAAGTCACCATGCACCGGCAAGTGAACGATGAAGAGGAACAAGTCTTTTGCGATGAAGTTTCAAGTCCCGCTCTTGTTGTGTCCAAGGTCTTGACTCTCCAACATCACCAAGAAGAAGACCAACGATGCCACATCTTTCATACCAAGGCCGACATCAATGGACGATCCGTCAAGGTCATCATCGATAGAGGGAGTTGTCATAATCTCGCAAGTGAAGAACTTTGCTCCAAGCTCCAATTCCCCAAGACGAAGCACCCACACCCATACAAAGTGCAATGGCTTAGCGACTCCGGCACTCTCCAAGTTGAGCATCGAGTACAAGTCTCCTTCAAAATTGGCTCCTATGAAGACACTTTGGAGTGCGATGTCATTCCAATGACCGTTTGCCACCTTCTCCTTGGACGCCCATGGCAATTTGATAGAGGTGTCATTCACAATGGCCGAATGAACCACTACATCTTCAAGATGAAGCGAAAGGAGTACATACTTCGTCCCATGTCTCCAAGCCAAGTTGTCGCTGACAAGCAAGCCACCCATCGTGAAGATAATAGTGAGAGAGTGAGCCACCAAAAAGAGAGTGAGCGCCACAAGCCCAAATCGAGCGCCTCCACGATGAGCGAAAAGAAGAACTTAGTCCTATTTGCCACCAAAAGTGAGATAAGAGGCGTGTGTGAGAACCCATCTAGTGTCCTACACTACGTCCTTTTGTGCAAGGACAATGCACCACAAGCTAACACCTCTCACACTCTTCCTCTAGTGTTGTCTTCTCTTTTGCGGGGATTTCACGATGTTTTCCCCGACGAGCTACCTCCACTACGAGGCATTGAGCACCGCTTCCGAACAAAGCTCCCTACCGCGTCAACCCCGAAGAAACCAAAGAAATACAAAGGCAAGTAAAGCATCTCATAGACCATGGACATGTGCGTGAAAGTTTGAGCCCTTGTGCCGTCCCGGTCATTCTTGTGCCAAAATGAGACGGTAGTTTTCGCATGTGCTCCAATTGTATACCTATCAATGCTATCACCGTTCGTTATAGGTATCCCATTCCATGCCTTGATGATATGCTTGATGAACTTAGTGGTGCCACTATCTTTTCAAAAATTGATCTTAAGTGTGGTTACTATCAAATACGCATACAAGAGGGTGATGAATGGAAAACCGCTTTCAAAACCAAGTCTGGGTCTATCGGAAGCACCCGGTACTTTTATGCGTCTTATGAATCATGTCTTTCGCCCTTACATTGGTGTGTTTGTTGTGGCCTACTTCGATGATATCCTTGTTTTTAGCAAGTCTCTCAAAGAACATGTCAGCCATGTCCGAACCGTTTTACGAACTCTTCGAAAAGAGCATCTTTATGCTAATATGGAGAAATGCCTTTTTGGCGTTGACAAGCTCATTTTCTTGGGTTTTGTTGTCTCTTCCAAGGGTGTTCATGTTGATGAGTCCAAGATCAATGCTATTAAGACTTGGCCACAACCAACCAATTTGCATCAAGTGCGTAGCTTTCTTGGCCTTGCGGGTTTCTATCGTTGTTTTGTGAAAGATTTTAGCACCATTGCTTTGCCTTTGCATGCTTTGAGCAAGAATAATGCGCCTTTTGTTTGGGGACCATCCCAAGATACCGCTTTCAATGAGCTTAAGAATTTGCTTACTCATGCTCCCGTGTTTGCATTACCCAACTTTGACAAACCTTTTGAGATTCATTGTGATGCTAGTGGTAATGGCATAGGAGGTGTGTTAACGCAAGAGAAGCGCCTCATAGCTTACTTTAGTGAGAAACTTTCTGGAGCACAACTCAATTACCCCATCTATGACAAAGAGCTATATGATTTAGTCCGCGTTTTGCATGAATGGGAACACTATCTTCGCCCTCAAGAATTTATCATTCATACCGATCATGAAACGCTCAAGTATCTTAAGGGCCAAACCAAGTTGAACAAGCGTCATGCTAAATGGAGTGAATTTATTGAATCTTTTCCTTATGTCATCAAGTACATTAAAGGTAAGTAAAACATTGTGGCGGATGCCCTTTCCTGCATATGCATTCTTGTTACTCAACTTGAATTGGATGTCATTGGCTTTGAGCATATAAAAGACTTGTATGAGCATGATCTTACTTTTGCTACTCCTTATGCCAAGTGTTTGACGCACACCTCTTGGGAACGCTATTACATCAAAGATGGATATCTTATGAGAGCTAACAAGCTTTGCATCCCCGAGTCTTCTCTTCGTTTGTTGCTTTTGCAGAAATCTCATGGAGGAGGCTTAATGGGACATTTTGGACGCGACAAGACTTTCGCCACGCTCTCCAAGAACTTTTTTTGGCCCAAGATGTTTCGCGACGTCAACCGCTTCACCAACCGATGCTTTACATGTCGCAAAGCTAAGTCCAAAGCTCAATCCCATGGCCTTTATACACCTCTCCCAATTCCTTATCAACCATGGGAAGACATTAGCATGGACTTTGTACTTGGATTGCCTAGGACTAGAAATGGGAAGGATTCGGTATTTGTCGTTGTGGACCGTTTCTCCAAGATGGCACATCTCATTCCTAGCAACAAGATAGACGATGCTTCACATGTTGTTAATCTCTTTTGTAGGGAAATATTGTGTCTACATGGAGTGCCAAAGACGATCGTCTCGGACCGCGACGTCAAGTTCCTTAGCTACTTTTGGAAGACCCTATGCGCCAAGCTCGGAATCAAGCTACTATTCTCCACGGCGTATCACCCACAAACCGACGGCCAAACGGAGGTGACCAACCGCACACTCTCCACTCTACTTCAAGTACTCATCAAGAAGAACATCAAGGAGTGGGAGGAGTGCCTACCTATCGCCGAGTTCGCCTACAACCGAGCAAGACACTCAACAACCGGCAAGTCCCCCTTTGAGGTCGTCTATGGATTCAACTCATTGTCACCATTGGACATTCTTCCTCTACCACTCCACGAGCGCATCAATTTGGACGCAAGTGCACGTGTGACTCATCTCAAGAAGGTGCATGAAGATACAAGACATACTATCAAGCGCCAAGTACAACGACTTGCGACCAAGCTCAACATCAACAAGCACCCCATGGTCTTCAACGTTGGTGATCTCGTGTGGCTACACCATCGCAAGGACAGATTTCCGCAAGAACGCAAGTCCAAACTCCGACCACGAGCGGACGGACCCTTCAAGGTGCTTGCATGCTACAACGACAACGCATACAAGATCGACATTCCACGTGACAAGTACTCAGTGAGCGACATCTTCAACGTCAAAGATCTCTATCCCTATCATGGTGATGAAGAATTTGATCCGAGGACGGATCTTCCCCAAGGGAGGGGAGATGATGTGGAGCATCCCAAGGTCATCCCCATGGACCCAACTACATCTCCTACGACACCACTTGGACCCATGACACGAGCACGTGCAAGAGCTCTCGAAACCGAGGTGACATCTCTCCTCTCACATTTCCTATTCGATGCACATGAGACATGGCTACTACCTCAAACGGAGACATTGTGCATACTCAGGTATCAAGGAGTTGGCCATGAAAAAGCCAAGGAACAAGAAGAATCAGAAGAGGAAGATGGATGTGAAGACGGAGAAGAAGGAGAGCTAGAGAAGAAGTCCCAGCCACCGGACGACCGGCCAGGACCGAACGTCCGGAGCCTGAAGCTCCAGCCGAACCCCGGCGAGCGGACGTCCGGCCCGGACCGGACGACCGGTGCCCCTGCACCCGAGCCAAACGAGCGGACGACCGGCCACCTCCGGAAATCCGCTACACCAGCATCCGAGCCAGAACGAGCGGAAGACCGGCAGCCACCGGACGTCCGGCCGCCCATGAGACACCGGATGACCGGTCCCCAGCGGACGTCCGGTACCTGGCTGTGTCCAGTTGCGGGCTGAGGCCCATGTACCCCTTCACTTTACCCCCCCCCCCCTCCCCATTTGCACTAAGACTATAAATAGACCTCTCCCTCCTCCTAGCTAGGGCAGCATTGGTTTTAGCTCATTTTAGAGATAGAGCATTGCTCATCCACATCGGATCTACTCCACGAGAGAGACCGCGGCCTCTACGGAGAAGATCCCTTTGGATTAAAGACCCCTCTAAGGGAAGATCCCCTCGTGGATTCAAGACCTCCTCACGGAGAAGACCGGCTACCTTTGTACCGTCCGTTGTTGACTTTGGATCTTGTATCTCCTATCGTGTTTCGAGAATCTAGCACTTGTGTAATCATTCTTGTTGGTTTGAGTGTTCTCTTGTGTTCCCTTCGAGTTTTTCCCCTCGTTTCCCTCCTCGTGTTCTTCGTGTTCATTGCGGGATCCGCTCCTTTCGTGAAAGATCGGCCGATTAGGGTTCCTACCATACATCACATGTTTTGCGTGCTTACGTGATCTTGGGATCGGCATTGTTTGAGGGCTACCTCACCATTTTGTATTGTCCGTGTACTTGGTTCGGTGTTTTATATATAAAACGGGGCGAAAGCCTGTTTTGAGAAAATGGAGAGCTGTGTCTTGCTCCAGCTTCTCATATCATGGGTCCCGCTGGTTAGTGGGAAGGCTTAGCGTATTGGGCTAGTTTTCATTAAGGCAGCTCAGGGGAGAATGGGACGTAAGTAACGTGGCACTCCTCCGTTTCCTCTTGTGAAGTTTTTTTTTGTGTGGGAACTCTTGTGACACATTTGATAGTTCAGCTCCAAACAGCTCCAAATTTGCGAGTAGATGAAAACGTTTAGCAGACTCCTTGCAAATTTTTGAAAAAACATTCAGCAGTTTGGTGTGATGGTAATTTTTTAAAATTAATTCAAGATGTCATTTGAACTGGGGAATAGTTACTTGGGAGCACGAGCACACTGAGCCTTTCTTCTTAAAGTTCTAAAATATTAAATTTATGGCTCGAAAAAGTTTGATTTTCTTTGTACATGCATATACATAGATGTGTAGTATTTCTGTATGAAATTTCATCAATATACGGTTTTTATGTGAAATACAAGAAAAGAAAAATACATGCACAAAAATGGGCTTTTCTCCTAAAAAATAACTTATAATATATCATAATATTGAAAAAAAAATTACAATTATGTAAAGAATATGCATCCATATTTGTTTAATAAAATAAAAAATTATAACTTTTAGATACCACTTTCGAGCCTTTTAAATAAAGTGCTGCAATGCATCTGTCTTCAAATATCCGCACTCAAAGGTTGATATTGCCGTTTTGAATGGTGGATTGCGTCCATCTTCGTATTTCCACCAAACATATATTAACCTAATCTTCTAAACACTAAGCTCCTTGGAAAGGGAGCGTTCTGGTGAATCTGGGATGTGGGTTGCGTAGGAGCCCACCGTATGTGTCTGGATCATTGGTTTTGCCTCTTGGGTTCATCCGCAGGTATATACTCATAATGGCTGGGTGAGTGTTTGTATATACGTGTTGGTGCCTATACGTCTTTTGTTGCTGGGATCGAGGAAAGTTACAATAGAGTTACAAGGGCATCTCCAACAACTCCCTTTTCCAATAATTTTTTTATGATCATAAAACAAGCCCAACTCCCCTGGTATGGATGGAAGTTGGCCCTCTCTCAATACCTTCTCAATACATGTCACGTCAGTGCATCATACACAATGCATGCCAGACCAACACGCTGATGTCGTCCACTGCTATCCATACCACCACCATCGTCACCCACCGGACCGAAGCTGCCGCCCCCCTGCGCCACTACCGGTGCCCCCTACTAGACCGTGGTGTGACCGTCATTGCCACCTATCAAGTCATCGTGTCGCCATCTCGCATCGCCGTGCTATTGCCCATCGCCGCCACCATCAAGCCGTCATCTGTCGTCACCAACCACCACTACCATCCTCTGCCATGCCACCACCAAAGATAGAGAGGGGTGTCGGATTGACAAGTGGGCCCCATTTGTCATGTTGGTTATTGGGAGTGGGTTTATTGGGGGATCTGTGAAAGCATCTAACCCCGATAACCGGAGAAGTGTTATTGTGGAGCCTCAATAAGTGGTTATCCGTCGAGTTTTATTAGGGATCTTTTGGAGATGAGATATGATCACTCACCAACAAGCAGGGCACAAAACGAGCGTTATTCGGCCAAAAAGTAGGTAGGGTCACTCGTCATGCAGCAAGCAACTAGGTTCGTTGAACTAGATTATGATACAACCTTCATAGTTTTCAAACAAAACATTCAAATTGTGCGCTTTTGAAACTATAATGTTTGGAAAATGTTTGTTGCTTTTTTTAAATGTTCAATGAATTAAAAAAACCACGAATTCAAAAAGATGAATTCCGAAAAACATTCATGACTTCCACAAAATGTTCAGAAATTTTAGAAAGAATCATGAATTTTCTTTAAAAAATGTGAAAATATTTTTTCCCTTAATTTAAAGATGTCAAGAATTTTTAAAAATTATACGAATCATATAATGTTTGTTAATATGTGTTAAAAAGTTCAATGTGTATTTAAAATTTGTTCAATACATATTGAAAAATATTGAATGCCTATTTTCTTAAAATGATTCATGTATAAAAATTATATTTTAAAAGATGATAGTTTAAAAGGCTGAAGGGAAAGAAACGTAAGAAACTGGTTCCTAAAAAACCCACAAAGAACCTGGCTGGGAAACTCCAACGCCTGTCGCCATAAAGGCACTCCTATTTGCGCTCCAGGTGTCTGTTAGTGTGTATTCTACAAACGGGCGCCTCAAGCGCCCCCGTGCTGGCTCGGCCCAGCTAGCTTTTTTTTCCTTCTGTGTTTTTATCAGCAAAATCCCGCTAAAAGTCTGAAAAATATTCATGACTTCCACAAAATATTCATAAATTTCAGAAAGAATCATGAAATTAAAAAAATATTGTGAATCTCAAAAGTTTTTGTTAATTTAAAAATGTTCAAGAATTTTTAAAAATTATACGTGAAAAATAATATGACTCATATAATTTTTGTTAATATGTGTTAGAAAGTTCAATGTGTATTTAAAAATTGTTCAATATATATTTAACAATATTCAATGCCTATTTTCTAAAAATAATTCATGTATAAGAATTATATTTATAAAAGATGATAGTTCAAAAGGCTTAAAGGAAAGGAACGTAAGAAATTGGTTCCTAAAAAACCCACAAAAAACCTAGCTAGGAAATTCCATCGCCAGCCGCCATAAAGGCACTTCCAATTTCAGGCGTCTAACGTGTATTTTACAAAACGGGCGCCTCAAACGCCCCCGCGCTGGCCCGGCCCAGCTAGCCTTTTCTTCTTCTTCTGTGTTTTTATCATTAAAAATCTGCAAAAAGTGCTCTCTGAGTGATTGGAACCCACGATCCAGGCTCAACGCGCGCTGCAGTAACCAGAAAATCGAATAACCAGACGTGTGTAGTTGCATCGTTCCTTTCTTTTCTTCTTTTATTTTTCCTTTTTTCTGTTTTCTTTTTTGATGAACTTTATTAAAATTCATAATTTTTCCCTTCAAATCAATGAAATGCTTTATCAAATTCGATGATTTTTTATTAAAAATCATGAAATTTCTAAAAAAAACGTGATGATTTTTTTCAAAATCGATGAAATTTTTTCAAGTTCGATGAGTTTTTTTCAAAATCGAGGAACTTTTTTCATTTTCGATGAACTTTTTTCAAATTCGATAAATTTTTTAAAATTGCTGGACTTCTTTTTGTAATCTATGAACATTTTTTAATTCAAGATTTGTTTTTCATGTTTTACGATTTTTTTGTTCGGTTTTTCTAATTCAATTGATCTCGCTCTAATGGGCTGGCCCACTATGGTTGGTGCGTGGGCGCCAGGGAGCTTCCCTGGCGCCTGAGCGGCAAATAGGAAATTCCCATTTGGGACCTCCTATGCGCCGCTCTTTGCGTCCGATTCGCACCCGAATGGGCCGGCCCATCGTCGCGACGAAACGGCAAAATGATAAACTAAAATTATAACGCGGAGCGGGGGATTGATCCCTGCATCTGGAGCTAGTATACTCTTGTCACTAATCAGGCGAGCTAACTACCTCCTTCGGTCATATGTAACGCGGGTACTTTAAAAGATCATCTACTACATATCTAACACCCCCACCTAGAAACCTTAAACATTGGATATGTTCAAAAAATTTAAAAATTCAAAAATTGTTCGTTGCTGAATGCTAGAAGAACAACTAAAAAACTTGAACATAGTTTTGATAAAATGAACACTTTTTAAAATCCCGAACATTTTTTGAATTTAGAGAACAAAATTTTGTACGCGAACGTTATGTTTGAGAGAAAAAGTTAAGTTCGTATGAAATATGTGAACATTCTTTAAAACTCCCAAAAAAATTTGAAATATGTGAACAAATTTTTGAAATGGGAACATTTTACGAAACTCACAAACAAAAATTTCAAACACGAACATTTTCTGAAAAAATGCAAACAAAATTTGAAAAGGAACATTTACTGAAACTCACGAACAAAAATTGAAAAAACGAACATTTTTCTTAATTTGCGAACAAATTTTGCAAAGTTGTGAAATTGTGAAAAAAACATAAAAAATAAAAAGAAACTAAAATAAGAAAAGAGAAACAAAATTTGAAGATGAGAACATTTTTTTAACTTTGAATAAATTTTTGAAAGCATGAACATTTTTTCAAGTCAGGAACAAAAATTGAAAATGAGAACATTTTGTGAAGTTTTGAACAATTTTTTTGAAAAGATGAACAAAATTTGAAAATGAGAACATTTTGTGAAGTTTTGAACAATTTTTTGAAAGCATGAACAAAATTTGAAAAATGAGAACATTTTGTAAAGTTTTGAACAATTGTGAGCAACACAAAAAAATTGAAAAAATAATAATATAACTTTGAAAAGAGAAAAACCAAAAACGAAAAAATGAAAAAGAAACAGAAAACAGGAAAAAAGAAACATAAAAAATGAAAAAAAGATAAAAAAATAAAACAGAAAAAGAAAAAAGAACGTTAAAACGAAAAAGAAAAAGAAACAGTAAAAGAAAAGAAACAAAAAAAGGTAAAGGGGGAAATAGAAAAACCGGTTCTAGAACTTTCTAGAAGGTTCCCAAAACCAGAAAAACCGGCTGGGAACTACCTAGAAGATTTCCAAAACCGGATTCGCTTTAACGTTTGAACGGGCCGGCCCATCCTAACGCGCTCGTCAATCTGCCTGTGCCGGTCGAATACTTGCCGCAAAGAGCGGCAAATAGGAAATTCCCATTTCCTAAACGGCGCCCCCGCGCCGTCTTGGGCCGGCCCGTTTCTCTTTTTTTTCCTATTGAAACTAGAGCAAAAATTAACGTTAGCGAGGGATCGCACACTGGATCCCTCGATTGAATGTGGAGCGCACTCACCACCAGGATAAGAACGCGTCTATGTCCACTGAGTTCTTTCTTTGCTTTTTTAATCTTTATCTAGGTCGTTTGCTGGTCGATTTCTGGGCGTTTTTTCTCTTGTTCCTTTTTCATGTTTCTTTTCTCATTTCCTTTTCTTTTCTTTTTTCCTTAAATGCGCCAACTTTTTATCAAATTTGTGAACTTTTTAAAATTTTGATGAACTTTTTTTAAATTCAATGAACTTTTATCAAAATCGATGAACTTATTTTCAAATTCAATGAACTTTTTTCAAATTCAATGAACTGTTATCAAAATCGATGAACTTGTTTTTCAAATTTGATGAACTTTTTTCAAAATTGATGAACTTATTTTCAAATTCAATGAACTTTTTTCAAATTCAATGAACTGTTATCAAAATCGACGAACTTATTTTTCCAATTTGATGAACTTTTTTCAAATTCAATGAACTTTTTATCAAATTTGTGAACTTTTTTCAATTTCGATGAACTTTTTTCAAATTCAATGAACTTTATCGAAATCGCTGAACTTATTTTCAAATTCAGTGATCTTTTTGTCAAATTCAATGAACTTTTTTCAAATTCAGTGAATAATTTTTTAAAATCAATGAACAATTTTCAAATCTGATGATTTTTTCATATTCGATGAACTTTTTCCAAATTCGATGAACATTTTTCCCAAATTCCATGAATTGTTTTTCCAAGTAGATGAACTTTTTTTCAAAATCGATGAACTTTTTTCAAAACCGATGAACATTTTTTAAAAATTGATTAAACTTTTTTAAAATTTTGTGAATTTTTTAGAAAAATGGTGAACTAGTTTTCAAAATCGATGAACTTATTTTTCAGAACCAATGAACTTTTCAACTAATTTTCAGATTTTACGTTAATGTTTTCACTGAATAACGGTTAAGTAGAACTTTTTCCTAGGTACAAAACAAAAGAACGTATTTGGTCTAGTGGTTCTCGTGTCGGACAGTAAGAAGTGTGAACGTTAGTTCGAAACCTAGAAACGGAGCTCCCCCTGAAGCGCCCAATAGGAGCTCCCCGCCATAAAGACTGGGATGCCAGTAAAAAAACACCTGTAGCAGTGCCATTGATCTGGCTCATGCCGAAGTACCTACGGACGATCCGTGCGTACCGCTTGTTACAGGTGATATATAAGAGCATCTCCAGCCGCGGCCCCAACAAGGCCCCCCAGGCGATTTTTTGGCCGTCGGCACTAAAAAATCGGCCCAGTCGTGCCCCCAAGGGCCCAATTTTCGTCGGCTCAGGCAGAAATTGACGCCGGCGGACCCAACCCGACCCCGACGTGCTCGGGGGGCGCTCGGGGGTGCCGGGCGAATCGTTTTTGGCACGAAAGAGCCGCGGGCCCTTCTTGCCATCGACTCATCTCGCTTCTCGCCGCTTCGTCGTCCTCATCACCTTGTTTCCCGTGGCGAATCAATGCCAAAGCTGACGCGCGTTGTCGCGCCGGTCAGCCTCCGCCATTGATGCCTCACGGGCGGCGCAGTGAAAACGAGACGACGCGCGTCCCCTCGCATGTCACGCGTAACGCGACGGCCTGATACATCTCCAACGTATCTACTTTTCCAAACACTTTTGCCCTTATTTTGGACTCTAACTTGTATGATTTGAATGGAACTAACCCGGACTGACGCTGTTTTCAGTAGAATTGCCATGATGTTGTTTTATGTGCAGAAAACAAAAGTTCTCGGAATGACCTGAAACTCCATGGGATATCTTACAATAAATAAAAAAAATCCTCGCCAAAGATGAAGACCAAGGGGCCCACACCCTTCTCACGAGGGTGGGAGGCGCCCCCCCTAGGGCGCGCGCCCTATCTCGTGGGCCCCCTGAAGACCCCCCGAATCCAACTCCAACTCTATATAACTGCTTTCGCGGAGAAAAAAATAAAAGAGAAGAAATCATCGCGTTTTCCGATACGAAGCCGCCGCCAAGCCCTAAAACCTCTCGGGAGGGCTGATCTAGAGTCCGTTCGGAGCTCCGGAGAGGGGGATTCGTCGCCGTCGTTATCATCAACCATCCTCCATCACCAATTTCATGATGCTCACCGCCGTGCGTGAGTAATTCCATCGTAGGCTTGCTGGACGGTGATGGGTTGGATGAGATTCACCATGTAATCGAGTTAGTTTTGTTAGGGTTTGATCCCTAGTATCCACTATGTTCTGAGATTGATGTTGCTATGACTTTGCTATGCTTAATGCTTGTCACTAGGGCCCGAGTGCCATGATTTCAGATCTGAACCTATTATGTTTTCATCGATATATGAGAGTTCTAGATCCTATATTGCAAGTCTATAGTCACCTATTATGAGTTATGATCCATTAACCCCAAAGTGACAATAATCGGGATACTTACCGGTGATGACCGTAGTTTGAGGAGTTCATGTATTCACTATGTGTTAATGCTTTGTTCCGGTTCTCTATTAAAAGGAGGCCTTAATATCCCTTAGTTTCCATTAGGACCCCGCTGCCACGGGAGGGTATGAAAAAAGATGTCATGCAAGTTCTTTTCCATAAGCACGTATGACTATATTCGGAATGCATGCCTACATTACATTGACGAATTGGAGCTAGTTCTGTGTCACCCTATGTTATGACTGTTACATGATGAACCGCATCTGGCATAATTATCCATCATTGATCCAATGCCTACGAGCTTTCCATATACTGGTTTACACTTATTTACTTTCCCGTTGCTATTGTTACAATCACTACAAAATACCAAAAATATTACTTTGCTTTCATTACTCTTTTGCTACCATTACCATCACTATCATATTACTTTGCTACTAAACACTTTGCTGCAGATATTAAGTTTTCAGGTGTGGTTGAGTTGACAACTCAGCTGCTAATACTTAAGAATATTCTTTGGCTCCCCTTGTGTTGAATCAATAAATTTGGGTTGAATAATCTACCCTCGAAAACTGTTGCGATCCCCTATACTTGTGGGTTATCAAGACTAATTTCTGGCGCCGTTGCCGAGAAGTATAGCTCTATTCTTTGAGTCACTTGGGATTTATATCTGCTGGACACTATGAAGAACTTGAGAGATCCAAAAACTAAGATCTATCCCTCAACTACGAGGGGAGGTAAGGAACTGCCATCTAGCTCTGCACTTGATTCACCTTCTGTTATGAGTAAGCTTGCGACACCTACACCTGCTTCTGCTATTCGTTCTGATATGTCGCATGTTATTGATGATGCTACTTCTGCTATGCATGATACTAATGATGAAACTACCTCTATGCCTGATATTACTATGCCACTTAGTGATTTTCTAGAGGAACGACTTGCTAGGGTTAGAGAGATTGAAAATATTGAATCTGATTATGAAGATGAAAGTGATGATGAAGAATCACTTGTTATTCCTGAGGGTTATTTATTTGATCAAGATGCTTCTTTAGCTATTTTAGCCTGCAAAGATAGATATGAGCTCAAAAGGTTATTAGCTAAATGGAATAAGCAATCTCCAAATGCTAGGATAAGACCTGACCCTGCTTTTGCTACTTCACCTATATGTGTTGCTGATAAGGATTATGAATTCTTTATTGATCCTAATATAATTACTTTGGTTGAATCTGATCCTTTTCATGGTTATGAATCTAAAACTGTTGTAGCACATCTTACCAAATTAAATGATATAGCCACCCTGTTCACTAATGATGAGAGACCTCGCTACTTTTATATTCTTAAAATATTTCCGTTCTCATAAAAGGGTGATGCTAAGATATGGTTTAATTCTCTTGATCCTGGTTGTGTGCGTAGTCCCCAGGATATGATTTATTACTTCTCTGCTAAATATTTCCCTGCTTATAAGAAACAAGCTGCTTTAAAGGAAATATACAACTTTGTGCAAATTAAAGAAGAGAGTCTCCCACAAGCTTGGGGAGGCTTCTCAAGTTACTTAACGTTTTGCCTGATCATCCTCTTAAGAAAAATGAAATACTTGATATCTTTTATAATGGACTAACCGATACTTCCAGAGATTACCTGGATAGTTGTGCCGGTTCTCTTTTTAGGGAAAGAACACCGGATGAAACTAAAATCTTATTGAATAATATGTTGACAAATGAAAATAATTGGGCACCTCTTGAGCCAGCTCCTGCTCCAATTAATGATCCTATTCCTAAACCAACTCCGAAGAAGAGAGGTGTTCTATTTCTCAGTCCTGAAGATATGCAAGAGGCAAAGAAATCTATGAAAGAATAAGGTATTAAAGCTGAAGATGTTAAGAATTTACCTCCTATTGAAGAAATACATGGTCTCGATTTACCGCCTGATGAAGAAATATATGATCTTAATCCTTTATTTATTGAAGAACATCCAGACCTCGATAACCCGACACAGGTAGTAAAGGTAAATTCTCTCTATAGATATGATAAAGCTGAAATCCCTCCTGCTAAAATTGCTAGTCAATGCTTGGATGAGTGATAATTTTATGTTTAAGTAAGAAGACTTCAATGCTTATTTTGGTAGACAATTAAAACAAGATGCTGATATGATTAAATACTTGGGTGATTATATGGCTAATATTAGATGTGAACTTAAACTTGTTAGCAAACATGCTTCTGTTGTTACCACTCAAGTAGAACAAGTACTTAAAGTTTAAAAAGAATTGCTAAATGAGATGAATAGTAAGAAAAATGATTATGCTGTTAAAGTGGCTACTAGAACTGGTAGAATGACTCAGGAACCTTTGTATCCTGAAGGCCACCCTAAGAGAATTGAGCAAGATTCTTAGAGAAATAAAGTTGATGCACCTAGTTCTTCAAAAGAGAAGAAAAAGAAAAATGATAGAACTGTGCAAACTTCTAGTGAACCTATTGCTGAACCACCTGATAATCCAAATGAAATCTCTATGTATGATGCTGAAACACAATCTGGTAATGAACATGAACCTAATGAAAATGTTAATGATGATGTTCATAATAATGCTCAACCTAGTAATGATAATGATATAGAAATTGAACCTGCTGTTGATCTTGATAACCCACAATCAAAGAATCAACGTTATGATAAGAAAGACTTTGTTGCTAGGAAACATGGTAAAGAAAGAGAACCTTGGGTTCAGAAACCCATGCCTTTTCCTCCCAAACCATCCAAGAAAAAGGATGATGAGGATTTTGAGCACTTTGCTGAAATGATTAGACCTATATTTTTGCGTATGCGATTGACTGATATACTCAAAACAAATCCTTATGCTAAGTACATGAAAGATATTATTACAAATAAAAGAAAGATACCTGAAGCTGAAATTTCCACCATGCTTGCTAATTATACTTTTAAGGGTGGAATACCAAAGAAACTTGGGGATCCAGGAGTACCTACTATACCATGCTCCATTAAAAAAACTATGTTAAAACTGCTTTATGTGATCTTGGAGCCGGTGTTAGTGTTATGCCTTTCTCTTTATATCGTAGACTTGATTTGAATAAGTTGACACCTACTGAAATATCTTTGCAAATAGCTGATAAATCAACTGTTATACCTGTCGGTATTTGTGAGGATGTGCCTGTTGTAGTTGCAAACGTTACTATTTTAACGGACTTTGTTATTCTTGATATTCCCGAGGACGATAGTATGTCTATTATTCTTGGAAGACCTTTTCTTAATACTGCAGGGGCTGTTATTGATTGCAACAAAGGCAATGTCACTTTTCATGTTAATGATAATGAGCATACGGTACACTTTCTGAGGAAACAACCTCAAGTTTATAGTATCAATTCTATCGGAAAAATTCCATCGATTATATTTGGAGGTTTTGAATTTCCTCTTCCCACTGTCAAGAAGAAATATGATATACTTATTATTGGGGATGTGCATATCCCAGTTGAGATAACCTAGTGTTATTCGAAATTTCTCCGGTTTCATGTTAATCGGAATGGGTTTGTTAACAAGACTTGATCAACCTTGTTAGTGGATTCCTTTTGACGAGCATGAGATGGATGAAACTAGAAGCACAACCTTCTGTACCCTCTCTATACTTTCTGTTATTTAGTTGAAATAAAGTGAAAATAAATAATTTTCTGTCTGTTATCTGATTATCCGTGCAATATAAAAATACCTCAAAAATAAAAGTTCTCCAAATGCCCTGAAAATTAAATATGATTTTTTCTAGAATATTTGAGGATTTATGGAACAAAGAACACACCAGGGGGGCAACCACCTTGACACGAGGGTGGAGGGCGCGCCCCCTACCTCGTGGGCCCACGGTGGCCCTCCTCCACTTATTCTTCCAGCCACACACTTCATCTTCCTCCCCCAAACACGAAAAACCAACTCAAACCCGAGCCCAAGCTCGTTTTGCTGCCATTTTCGATCTCCTTGCTCAAAGCACCTCTCACAAAACTGCTTGGGGAGATTGTTCCTTGTTATGTGACTCCTCCATTAGTCCAATTAGTTTTTGTTCTAGTGCTTTATTCATTGCAAATTTGTTTTGCTTAGGTTTCCCTGTTCTTGAGCTTGCATGTCAAATTTATATGGTCAAAAATAGTTTTGATGCATGATATAGGCCCTAGGCACTTGTAGGAGTAGTTGCTATCAATATTATTGAGTTTGGTTTACTTTTATTTTAAAGTTACTAAAAAAATTCGGAATTTTTCAGAGGAAGAAATATGTTTAGAAAAATGTTCCAAGGTGGTTCTTTAAAGAAGCAAGGACCCAGGCTTGCAATGCGTGATGCTGACGAAGAGCCACCAAGAGACGCTCCAGTGCGTCCTTGTGAGTGGCCTTCTGAAAATTTTATGGATCAAGCGGGAATTAAAGAAGAATTTAATGCATATTTGTGTAATGCCGATCTTGGGGACTTTGAGGCAGACAAATGCCCCCAGTATCATGAGCTCACACGCTCTTTTGTGAGGAGGTTTGAGTATTCATCTGCACGTAATTCTCCTTCAGTCATGTTTGATCTTTATGATAAATCTTATACCATGGACCTAGAGGATTTCATTCTTGTTTGCAAACTTTCACAATGGGGTAGTGTTAGGGATCCCCCTAAATCTGAATTTAGAAACTTTCTTGCTAGTATAACTGTAGGGGAATCCAGAGATATAACGCAAGCTACCATAGGGAGCATTCACTTTCCTGCTATACATTATTTTGCTCTCTTCATAGGTAGGTGCATAAATGCTAAGGATGAAGCATGTCACATGTGTGTACCTGACCTTAGCATTCTCAGGAGTGCTGTGTCAGGAGACCAATCTTATCATATGGAAGCCATTGTAGCTCGTAGGTTGCATCATAATAGACATAATGGAGATTTCTTTGGATGAATTTATGCAACCCGCTTAGCTAAATTTCTTGAGATAGACATTCGTGAAGGAGACATGGAGTTGCCTCCTGCTTATTTAGATTTTGATTCTATGGTTTCCCACCATTTTGTCGAGAGGAACGAATCACCTCTCCAGTACCGACTAATCTTTGACAGACGATGTGCTGTCTATATTACTCTCCCCGCTCCTGCTTTTTTTGATTATCAGGCAAGATGAGGATACACTATTACCAGAGAGGAGTCAGATGAGTACGAGAGGAGAGCGGAGGCCGCTCGTTGCCACGCTGCAGCTCAGGAGGCGATAGCCGCTGCATCTCAGTACGACCCCAACTATTATTATGGATATCAGCCAGGCCAGCCGTGGCCATAGACCAACTTAGGCCAAAAGCCTAAACTTGGGGGAGTATGTATTTCTCACTGACATTACATTTATGTTCACACACACTCATTGCCAGATGTCGGTGCTCATACTTTTTCATTGTATCATCCATGCTAGTTTATTTTCTTTTATGTTTTCTTCTTGTGTGTTTGATAAACCTTAAGAAAAAACCAAAAAAATAGTTGTAACTTTTAATTAATTTACTTTCCATGCTATAGTAGTAATTAAAAAGAAAACCCAAAAATATTTCCTATTCTTCTTTTGCTTGTTGGGAGCTTTCTCGTGTAAATAGTTTTATTTCTTTTCTTTTCTTTGGGGGTCAGTAGGAGAAGACCTTGATTAAATTGTTGAAGTGGCTCTTATATGCATTATTGTTTATCTGACAAAAGAGCCCATATTGCCTTGTCTTCTCCTATTTATTGAATGCTCACAGATTCCAGTTTAGTCCAATGCACATGCACTCTTATTATTATTCACATCGTTCGGTCGTGCAAGTGAAAGGCAATTATGATGATATATGATGGACTGACTGAGATGAGAAAAGCTGGTATCAACTCGACCTCTTTTGTTTTTTAAATATGATGAGTTCATCGTTCTTGATTCAGCTTGTTATGAAGAAACATGCTTGCAATGACAATTAGAGATCATAGTTGCTTGTGCCATGCTTGATTAGCTATGATTTATAATGATTTACCTTGCGTGCCAACATGCTATTAAAATGGTTATGATGTGGTATGATAGGGTGGTATCCTTCTCTGAATGATTTAAGTGACTTGACTTGGCACATGTTCACGCATGTAGTTGAAACAAATCAACCTAGCCTTCACGATATTTATGTTCATGGTGGATTATATCCTACTCATGCTTGCATACAATGTTTATTAATTTTAATGCATGTACATGGCTGTTGTCGCTCTCTAGTTGGTCGCTTCCCAGTCTTTTGCTAGCCTTCACCTGTACTAAGCGGAAATACTGCTTGTGCATCCAAACTCCTTAAACCCCAAAGTTATTCCACATGAGTCCACTATACCTTCCTATATGCGGTATCTACCTGCCGTTCCAAGTAAATTTGTATGTGTCAAACTCTAAACCTTCAAATAATCATCCTGTTTTGTATGCTCGAATAGCTAATGTATCAACTAGGGTTGTCTGTATCTTCCATGTTAGGCGGGTTATTCTCAAAAGGAGTGGACTCCGCTCCTCATTCACGAGATAAAGGGCTGGTCACCGGGATGCCCAGTCCCATGCTTTATGCAAACTAAATCGAAATAATTGCAAACAAACCCCCCTGGGACCTGATGTATGTCGGAGGCACTCGTTGTTTCGAGTAAGCCATGGATTGATGTTTGTTGGTGGAGGGGGAGTATAAACTTTACCATTCTGTTTGGGAACCGCCTATAATGTGTGTAGCATGGAAGTATCGCCATCTCTTGATTGTTATGTTGACAATGAAAGTATACCGCTCAAAATATTATTCACCTCTGTTTTAAAACCGAGCTCTGGCACCTCTACAAATCCCTGCTTCCCTCTGCGAAGGGCCTATCTATTTATTTTTATGTTGAGTCATCACCCTCTTATTAAAAAGCACTAGCTAGAGAGCGCAGCTGTCATTTGCATTCATTACTGTTAATTTATATTGGGTGTGACTATGATTGGATCTCTTTTACCATGAATTACAATGTATAGTCAGTCCTTAATCTTTAAAGGTGCTCTGCATTTATGTTTTGCGGTCTCAGAAAGGGCTAGCGAGATACCATCTTGTTATATCATATTATGATTGTTTTGAGAAAATGTTGTCATCCGAGATTTATTATTATGGCTTGCTAGTTGATTATGTTATTGATATGAGTAATCATGAGACCTGAGAATTATTGCAAATGTGGTTAGTTATAATCTTTGCTGAAAACTTGAATGCTAGCTTGACATATTTACAACAACAAGAGCAAATAGAGTTTGTAAAAGTTTTTCTTTATTTCTTTCAGTTTGTCAACTGAATTGCTTGAGGACAAGCAAGGGTTTAAGCTTGGGGGAGTTGATACGTCTCCAACGTATCTACTTTTCCAAACACTTTTGCCCTTGTTTTGGACTCTAACTTGTATGATTTGAATGGAACTAACCCGGACTGACGCTGTTTTCAGCAGAATGCCATGATGTTGTTTTATGTGCAGAAAACAAAAGTTCTCGGAATGACCTGAAACTCCACGGGATATCTTACAATAAATAATAAAAAATACTCGCCAAAGATGAAGACTAAGGGGCCCACACCCTTCTCAAGAGGGTGCCCCCCCCCTAGGGCGCGCCCCCCTACCTCGTGGGCCCCCTGAAGACCCCCCCGACTCCAACTCCAACTCTATATAACTGCTTTCGGGGAGGAAAAAATAAGAGAGAAGAAATCATCGCGTTTTACGATACGGAGCCGCCGCCAAGCCCTAAAACCTCTCGGGAGGGTTGATCTGGAGTCCGTTCGGGGCTCCGGAGAGGGGGATTCGTCGCCGTCGTCATCATGAACCATCCTCCATCACCAATTTCATGATGCTCACCGCCGTACGTGAGTAATTCCATCGTAGGCTTGCTGACGGTGATGGGTTGGATGAGATTCACCATGTAATCGAGTTAGTTTTGTTAGGGTTTGATCCCTAGTATCCACTATGTTCTGAGATTGATGTTGCTATGACTTTGCTATGCTTAATGCTTGTCACTAGGGCCCGAGTGCCATGATTTCATATCTGAACCTATTATGTTTTCATCGATATATGAGAGTTCTAGATCCTATCTTGCAAGTCTATAGTCACCTATTATGAGTTATGATCCGTTAACCCCGAAGTGACAATAATCGGGATACTTACCGGTGATGACCGTAGTTTGAGGAGTTCATGTATTCACTATGTGTTAATGCTTTGTTCCGGTTCTCTATTAAAAGGAGGCCTTAATATCCCTTAGTTTCCATTAGGACCCCGCTGCCACGGGAGGGTAGGACAAAAGATGTCATGCAAGTTCTTTTCCATAAGCATGTATGACTATATTCGGAATACATGCCTACATTACATTGACGAATTGGAGCTAGTTCTGTGTCACCCTATGTTATGACTGTTACATGATGAACCGCATCCGGCATAATTATCCATCATTGATCCAATGCCTACGAGCTTTCCATATACTAGTTTACGCTTATTTATTTTCCCGTTGCTATTGTTACAATCACTACAAAATACCAAAAATATTACTTTGCTTTCATTACTCTTTTGCTACCGTTACCATCACTATCATATTACTTTGCTACTAAACACTTTGCTGCAGATATTAAGTTTCCAAGTGTGGTTGAATTGACAACTCAGCTGTTAATACTTGAGAATATTCTTCGGCTCCCCTTGTGTCGAATCAATAAATTTGGGTTGAATACTCTACCCTCGAAAGCTATTGCGATCCCCTATACTTGTGGATCACGGCCACGCGTATGCGCGGCGCCTCCGCCTACATAAAGCCGACCCCTAGCGCGCCGGTGGCACGCACAGAGTCTCCACCGCCGACGCCACCTTTCTCCCCCTTCCTCCCTCTCCTCTCGCCGTCTCCAGCTCAAAGAATGGTCGAACGCTTCCCAGGCGACGGCGCGGCGGCGAACGGCTTCGGCCGCCGCCACCTTCACGAGGACGAAACTCGGCTCCTCTTCGAGGCCGAGTACCCGGTCCCGCCGGACATGCGGGTACCCGGGGCGTGGAGAATCAGCGCCGGCGGGGTCCCGGTACCACCGCCGCCCACCGGGGCGGCGCGACGTGCGGAGATCGCGCGTATCCACGCCTCCCTGCCGCGGGCGGCGAGGGAGGGGCCACGCTACGTCCCCAACAGCCCACTCTGGGAGCCATACTTCCGCCGCCGCCACGCCGAGCAGCTCGAGGCCACCAACGACGTCGTTCCCTCCGGCAGGCTCAACTCCGAGGGGCGGCGCCGATGGTGGGACGTGCCCGGCCGCACGCTGGAGGCCGTCCTCGAGTACATCGAGGGCGGCAACACGCCGAGGCTGGAGTACCCCCCCCCCCCCCCCCCCGGGGGGGGGGACCCCCCCCCCCCCCCCCGTCCTTCTCTCGCCGTCGTGGGAGCTCGTGGACGCCGAGGCGCATGGACCCCGGGGCGTCCTCCTCCTCGTCAGGTCGGTCGACCGGCTCCCCCTGCCTCCGCCCCGTCAAGCCGGAGCCCCAAGACACGCCTGTCAGCCGGCGCACCCGCAGCTCTGGCGTCCTCATCGGCGACTCCACCCCCGCCTCTAGCCTCCACATCCTCGTCGCACCCAAGCCGAAGCCCGGCCTCCCCGCGGAGTACGAAGAGATAGCCCGGCGCGGCATCTCCGACGAGGACGCCATGCAGTGGGCGCGGGACGACTACCTCTGCGACGAGATGGTCCGGCAGCGCCGGGCCCTGGAGGAGATAGCCGCCCACAAACGTGGGCGCGAGGACGAGCACGGCGTCGTGATCCTCGGCAGTGACGACGACGAAGACGCCCCCGGACTGTCCAACCCGCCACGCCAACCGGTGGAGGGTTGCAGCAAGGACGGCGGCCGCGGCGGAGGCGACGACGACGAGCGGCGGCGACTACACGCGGTTCTACAGCCTCCTCAGCATGTAGATCTGCAAGGGCGGTGGGCGGCGAGGAGCGGCGAGGAGCAACCTAGTAGTTTTTTTTTCCTTTTTGTAAAATATTTTAAATATGAACGAACTCGCCAAAGTTTGGTTGAATTTGCGCCGTGTTTGTGCCGTAATTTATATTTTCAAAAAAACGTGGGCGCCGTGATTGGGGGACATCACGCCCCCAGCGCGTGGTTTATCGCTGGTGCGCCCCCAGGGGGCGATTTTTAGCGCCTTTGGGGGGGGCAACGGCTGGAGATGCTCTAACAATTGTATCTCTCATTCGCTACCAAACTAAAAGGCCAATCACATCCCGAGCACACAGAGCCTAATAACCCTAGGAAAACAAACAACCCCCCAAAACAGCGCACCAAATATCCAGAATACAAGTGAAAAAAAATCATTTTTAAAAGTGAGAAAAAGTTTGATGTGTATTCTTTTTTTTAAATCGCCCCTCACAAAAAAAAGGCGAGCGTTAGCCGCTACTTAATCATGAAATTGCCTATTTCCAACAGTGAATGGAGGCATGTGCACACTTATAAGTGCCAAGTGTCAGCATGTCAGATTACAAATGTTCACACTCATTATCTTCGATTTTTGTACTTAAAACAAGGAGAAAGAATCCAAAGGGTAGTTAAAATAAGCATTCCTGTGTATTTTTCGTTCAGTTACCTAAACATCAGTTACAGTAATACACTCAAATGTTCTCCTATATCTTCTCAGTATCTTCCAGAAAACAAAGGATCCTCAAAACTACATTTGTTATGGACAACACAAGAAGCTACTAATAGAGGTGCAAATCATGAAGATCTCGTAGCCTTTTTCCAAATCAAACATCAGCCGCTAAAAGCACCCAGCTGCACAAACTAAAAGACCGATTATTCTAGATTGTTGAACCATATGCCACTACCTTTCATAGGATAAATGCCGAGCTTTTGATTCAGAATGACAAAAGGTTGAGCTTAATTTCTAAAACCACATCAAGTAGCTTACAAACCGTACTCAGTTTTTTAATTGCAATGAAGTTCTGTATTAGTGCACTAACCTGTAAAGTAACTTAAGTATACCCCACCTTGAGATTGATATAGCTAGCCCTGACATAATTATTAGCATCTACTCAAGTATAAAACACTAGGTATGTAAAGAAGGGCCATGCACACACATATTATTTCCTTAAATACCTTCGAGCAAAATATGTGCATGCACTTTATTTCTTCTATAGCAACATTCAGAAAGCACAAGAAAAGACATGCAGCAAGGCTTCCACAGAAGAATCACTACTATTTTAGAGGTTTAGGTAACTGAACAAAAAATACACCCCTCCTGAGCAGCAATCAGGGAGGCGTGGGAATTGCCCACAGAGGAGTTCAGGTATTCGGGCCCTCTTTTGGCTCCAGGTGCTCTTAAATTCAGTAAATGTTGATAACCGAGCAAATGTCCTTTTTTGGCGCTCATGGCATTTGAGGAATGATGGAGTCCAGGGCAAGGGGGAGGCATCAGTTACACAATCTGTTTGTTTTGTGAACAATCCTGGAGTCAGACTGTGAAGTTCTGATTGATGGATTGGGCAGCCACAATTGGAAGGTATTAGAGATGTTGTGGCAGAGCTTCCTGAATTTCGGTGCAGTTTTGTGAACAGGGGAGGCAACAGAGTAGCTCATGAACCTGCTCAAGCTGCTAGGAGGGGTGTAACGGCCAATGTTTGGCTCCTAGAGGCCCCTTTGTTTGTTGCTGAGTTGCTCAATTTTGATTGTAAAGACATTATCTTACAATAGTAAACCTCCCTGTTTCCCGCTTTTTTTTTGCCTATTTCCAACAGTGAATGGAGGCATGTGCATGTGTCAAGTGTCAGCATGTCAGATTACAAATGCTCACACTCATTATCTTCAATTTTTGTACTTAAAACAAGGAGAAAGAATCCAAGGTGGAGTTAAAACAAGCATTCCTGTGTATCTTTTGTTCAGCTACCTAAGGGCATGTACAATGGTGCTATCTTAGGGGTGCCACGTAGGATAAATGATGAGGGGGAGGAGAGAGAACTCATAAGAGAAGGCTTGTCTTCTCTTATTTAAGATAAGACAAGAGATGATCTCTTAGCACAATATGTCTCACCACATTTTTAGGAATTGCTAGTTATTGAAGATAAGGCTAAGAGATGACCCATTGTAGACATTTTTCTTTGTCGTCTCTAAATTACATGCAAAACTTAAAATAAGACTATCTTATCAACCATTGTACATGCCCTAAACCTCTAAAACAGTAGTACGCTGAAATGTTTTCCTATATCTTATCAGTATCTTCCAATAAACAAGGGATCCCCAAAACTACATTTGTTATGGACAGCACTAGAAGCTACTGTGCAAATCATTAAGATCTCATAACCTTTTTCCATATCAAACATCAGCGCTAAAAGCACCCAGCTGCACAAACTAAAAGACCGATTATTCTACATTGTTGAACCATATGCCGCTACCTTTGATTGGATGAATGTCCAGTTTTTCATTGAGAATGACAAAAGGTTGAGCTTAATTTCTAAAACCACATCAAGTAGCTTACAAATCATATTCAGTTTTTTAATTGCAATGCAGTTCTGTATTAGTGCACTAACCTGTATAAAGTAACTTAAGTATACCCCACCTTGAGATTGATATAGCTAGCCCTGACATAACTATTAGCATCTACTCAAGTCTAAAACACTAGGTATGAAAAGAAGGGCCAAGCAAACACATATGATTTCCTTAAATCTCTTCGAGCCAAATATGTGCACGCGCTTTATTCCTTCTCTAGTAACATTCAGAAAGCACAAGAAAAGAGATGCAGCAAGGCTTCCACTGAAGAATCACTAATGAAAACTGAGCTCTTTGTGAAAAAAAGGCAAGGCAATAAACCACATGTATTCCAGTAGTACAACCTACTACTACTCCCTTGCCCTGACGAAAGCTCCGGAGCAATTCATAGACCAAACCTCTGCAAAGCTCATGCTTTGATGCTGAAGTTTGCGCACTTGATGGAGCCCCTTGCAATGTCAATCTCAATCATGTTTTCCTCCTCACTGATCTCCGACAAGATGTCTATGAAGTCCCTCCTGTCAAGAGCGAACTCCGGCAGGAAGTCGGCGAGGAGGTCTTGCTCCTTCTTCCAGAGACATTGCTCCTCTTGCCCCACATAGTACCCATCAACAAGGGAGATCTCAATAAGACTCTCATCGTCGTCGTCATCAGACACCGAGACTTCATCAGTCCCCTCTTCGCTGACCTGGCAATCTGAAGACCCCGACAGGCTTCCAGCCGAATCCTCCAGCGCATCCTCGGACACCTCATCTCGTGGCACAGTGCTCTTCTCCTGATGAGCAACCACCTCCATGGAAGCTTTGTGGCTGCTGGTTCTCATCAGTTGTCTGAGGTTTGAGAAGAGCAAGGAGAGGCAGGTGGAGATAACCAGCACCAGCAATGCAAGAGAGGAGGACGTGGAGAAAGAAGAAGAGGAATACATACTGTAAAGGCTACACGAAATGAGTAGAAGCGTGAGTTGTATGGCCATTTGGGATCTGGGAAGCATCAAGAACTTGCTCACAATCACAAGGGCAAGAAGGGCTTTAGTGGCCCAAATGATGCAGCGATGCTAAAGAAGAAAGAAGCCATGATGAGGCACAGCATGGAACAAGGAATTGCTGCTGCTTCCTTTTCAATAACAAACCTGCACAGGGAAAGCAAAGGTTGTGTGCTTGTCTATCAAATGGATTTGTGAATTGACACAAAGAGGAAAAGGAGGCCAGAGAGGGAGGAGGAGTAGGGCTCACCATGTAGGACGCGTATGCCGCAAATATTTAATCTGAAACTGATGGACGTAAAGGTAACTGCAACAGTTAATTAATGCTTAGAAAACTGAAACTTTCTGGTGAACTGTTACCGGTGCTGCAGTGCACACCCCATGTCCTCTTGTGAAGCTGTAGGTTAAGTCATTAGAGGTAACTGTTGGCTTGGCATCATGGTCAGAGAGTTGTTAAGCGCTGCTTGACAGAAATATTTAAGGCGTGGTCCATCCATGGTTCTATAGGATGGCAACAAGTAAAGCAGGGTTGGGTTGCGTGAAACAAGAGGGTGGCCATGTGCATGGGGTTAATTAAAGTTTACCACATGGGCCTCCACTAGACAATTCGTCTCTTCCACTCTTTTTTTACCTTATCAAAAGCAGCGTTTTACCTTTTTTCATGGAAGGTGAGACCGTAATGAATTCCCCCCCTTTCTCTTGCCCTCCCATCTGCAATTAAAGCTGCCCGATGTTCATGACTTGCTCCAGCCCTCCTTTTCGTCACAAAATTATGCACTGAAGTAAATACAGTAACTTGCTGCTTTGTGTTTACTGATTATCACATAAAACTGGCTGACAGAGCTGGATGCACTAATAATCTCGGCACCGGCAATCATCAACGCAAACATGTTGAAAGTTTTGGTATCCTTCTATTCTCTAATAGTTCAAGTGTTTTCAGTAGTCATTTGGCGGCTCTCAGAATCACAGCTGTTGGAAAATAAATGGTATACTATGTTGTCCACAAACATAAAACTCTTCTACTGGGGTGGCATCAAAATTGTTATGTAGGCATGTAATAAAGTAAAGAAACAAGTTTAGCCAACCCACTGGAGTACCTGAGTCAAAGTACCAAAGTGAGGGACATGCGGGAAGGTGATAGTAACACCCAGTTTTTCCATTTAATTGCAAACGGGAAGCATAAAAAGAAGAAAAATTGTTCAGCTTGAACAAGATGAGGGCACCATTGTTGGTCAAGACAACCTTAAATCCTACATCTCCAACTTTTATAAGCTAGTCGGATCCACTGTGTCTAACTTTGTGTCAATGGATTAATACACAGTGCAACCAATGGAAGATGGTAGCAAGGGATACGTACAACCGGTTTGGGTGACGGTTCAATAGTAGGCTATGTGTAGGCATATATTCCTATTTTTGCCGGTTGTGGCTTGTTTTTTTGTACTTCAGAACTGGAGCTTGATACTGGAACCTTAATAAAATTTGGCTGGGTTCATCTCAAGATGCAGACGCCGGGGTTTATCTTTTCTAAAAAGAAAAGAAAAAATTGGAGTACCTGAGTCAACAGATCTACTTTGGAATTCTCAATCTTAGCTACTTCAGTCTAATCTTTCACCAAGCCCTACGAGTAGTATTATATCAACAGTATCGGAGAGCTGGGTTGCATAATAGCAGATCAGACAAGTACGAAGGATAAAAAAACACATTATTCACCGACAACATAACCTTTGAATTCACCGATAACATAACCTTTGAATTCACTGACAAAAATGTTTAGATTTTTTAGGAAAAAAATGTAGCAACATGACCCTATAGTTTCCCCAGGCTACTCCAAAGGACTATCTGTTACCAGGATGTACATAAAGCTAGGAACAATAGGATACAACAAATGGACAGTTCTAGTTTCTATTAGTCGCGCTTGTTGGTTGGCCCATATACGGTTTTGTCTTCTCTAAGACTGAAACATCAATTCAGTCATACAGAAAAAAGGTCATCCATTTCGTACCGATCTCTCTAGACATGGGAAAGTTAAGATATTAGACCATACCTAGAGGACTAGAGGCACAACTGAACATCAGCAGATCAGTTCTGCTACCAGAATTCACCACAAGAGCACTTCCCACCTTCAAAATGGTGGAAACGAGTAGCGTCTCTCACAATAATCTTCCTCTGGAAAATTTCACTAATTAACTTCATCACTACATGGCAGTCCCCACAGACACGGAGGTTCTTCACCACCCGGATCACCGACCCCGGAAGAGACTTGAGGATTCCAAAAGCAACAGCCAGCCTCTCACTATGCAAGAACAGATGGTGCTCCTTTTCATGCTCCTCCAGATCATGCATCACAGAACTGGTATCAGGGACATAGCCCCTCCGGCGCATCTCCAAGACTAATTCCTCGAGAAAAACTAGAATTTCTTCTCTCATATCAACCGGAACTTCCCCAGCATGAAACAGACGAGATTCTCTTCCAACTTCAACCCAGCTATACCCAGGCTCTTTATTTATCTTCATATTAGCCATGAGCTTTCTCACCGTGCTCACAGACCCCCATTTGCCATTCACTGCATAGACATTAGATAACAAGACACATGTTGAAGGATATTTTGGTCCCAGCTCTAACAGATTATCAGCAACCCTGACACACATTTCAGCATTGTTGTGTTTCTTGCATGCGCTCAAGAGGGCCCCCCAAGCAGCTTCATCAGGCTCATATGGCATCGTAGTGATGAGTTCTTCAGCTTCTGATAAATGGCCCGAACGACTAAGAAGATCTAGGTAGCATGTATAGAGTTGTAATCCAGGGTTGATGTCATACTCCCGCTTCACTGAGTCAAACAGTTGCCGACCTTTCTGAACAAGACCAGCGTGGCTACATGCATAGATCAACCCAACAAATGTCACCTCATTGGGCTTCACTCCTGCAAGAATCATCCGGTCATAAAGAGCAAAAGCCTCCCCTGCTCGACCATGCTGGGCCTCTCCAACAATCATTGTCGTCCACGAGATGATGTCACGCACTGTAATCTCTTCAAATACTTCTCTAGCGGAGTGTATGTCGCTACATTTGGAGTACATGTCAACCAATGCATTCCCAACCATCATGCTGGACAAGAACCCAAGCCTCATGGACAAACCATGCAACTGCCTACCCAGAACAAGCGCAGCCAGGTCTGCAGCCCCACCAGTTACAGATGACAACACAAATGCGTCATCAATAGTAACGGCATCCCGCCTCATCTCAAGAAACAGCTCCAATGCGCTAACACTCTCGCCAGCTCTTACAAATCCTGATACGAGTGCAGTCCATGCAAAGAGGCCGCGTCCAGGCATGCTCCGGAAGAGCTCCAGTGCCTCGTCAGTATAGCCGTTCGACGCGTACCCAGAAACAAGCGCAGTCCACACGACGCTGTTCTTGGGACTCATACCATCAAACACCTTCCTGGCATCATCCGGAAAGCCACATTTACAGTACATATCGATCAGAGAAGACTTGACGACATCATCTCCGCTATACGGGGAAGCAACGAAGTGTCCATGGAGCTGCTTACCAAGACTGAGGCTTCGCAACCTGGCGGAGGCGCTAGCGATGGAGGCCAGGACGAAGTGGTCCGGCTGGAGGGCGTCAGCAGAGAGCATGCGACGTATGATCGGGAGCACGAGGTAAGGAGCGTCGGAGTTGGAGACGGCGGCGAGGAGTGACGAGTAGAGGTGGAGGTCCCGGCGCGGGCTTTCGTCGAACACCCTGCGGGCGTCGGGGAGGAGGCGGCACTTGGCGTAGGCGGAGACGAGAAGGGACGGCGCGGGGGGGTGCAGCGCCAAGCCATCCTTGAGGAGACGCGCGTGGGCGCGGCGTACGGCCGTCGGTGACCCCCCCGCAGCGCGGACGGCGGCTACAACGGCGGCGGCGGGGGAGAGCATGCGTAAGCTTTGATGAAAGGCTGTATCTCATTTGTTCCTATGCTATTCAGTTCGGCCTAAACGGCGTCGCGTGCCACCCCCGCCTACATGGGCTTAGGAAGGTAGGGAGTAGTTAGAATAACTCCAACAGATGATGTAAAACCTGATGTAAAAACAATTAAAGGGTAGTAGGGAGAAGAGTTTTGCACACCATGGTTGTTGTTGCTCCAACAGATTATGTAAAAGTGGTGCCTAAAAAATTGAGAAGCAGTTGAAACATGAGGTCCAACAATAGAAAGGTCGGGAGGCGAATCTGACGGTCGTAGGAGCCGAGAACAATTTCGGCTAGCAGAGTTCGCTAGGGTCAAGACATTCGTCGGGCCACCTAGGATAGGAGTCATAAGGTAGCAGGAGCCGAGGGTGCGGCCAACTCCAGTGGCAGTGCACTGCCCGAGCGCTGAGAGCATTGAACGGGACCAATGATTCCGTATAGTTGGGTCACTCGACTGGAGGTCGCTTGATCGTTAATCGACCTCGTCAGTCGATGGTGGTGCGGCAGCTACCATCTCAGGCGATTGAGGGGATGGGAAAACGGCCGGAATCAGCAACGACATTCCAAGCTTCCAAGACATCGGTGGGGGTCGCAACAGTTGTCTGGGCTAATATTTTTGCACTTATCACACCGTTGTTTAAACCGGATAATCGCAGATTTTCTCAAAGAATCAATTTTATATTGTCACTAATAACTAATGGATGCGAGAGATCATGAAATCCTTTGTTTAATGTGTTTTCATGAGAAAAAGGGCCCAGACATGGAAGGAAATCATCACACACAAGAAAACATGAAGTTTGGTGGAAGAGAGAAGGCAATTGAAGGTGCACACAAGTCAAAAGAGCGCAAGGCGGGCGCTCGGCACTTGTACCTGCGCTCATACCGTCTGCCGCTGCCTCCAGCAGGTCCACCTGACCAACTTCTAAGGGGTCAACGAATAATTGTCAATAGAGAGAGCACCACTCATAAAACGAAGAATCAGAACCATCTTCCACCCTAGCCGCCGTCATTTCCCATCTCATCTCCATAGCAGCCGTTAGCATCATAACCGCAACGATCCATCGCCAAGTTAGTCATACTTGTAATCCGTGTATGGCATCCAACAACTATTGGATAACATATTAATATTCAACCATTCTTATTTATGTCATCTTCGATGGGTTCATCTTGTGATCGCCATGTGTGAGTAATTCGGTAAGACAATGGGTTGATGCACGACCTTGCAACCTGATGTATTTGTGGAAGATATCATTGGAATGACTTTGTACATTTGATGTTATTTGTATGTGCCCGATTGCAACAGAATTGTCTCTTGTCTTGCTCTCATCATAAGGCCCTGCCATTACCTAGGTTGTAAATAGATCAAAGAGGAGGTAAAGAGCGAGGAGGACATGGAAGACTATCCCAAAAAGCAGCGAGAGAAGGGGTTAGTATGGTAGGGGGAAGATATTCCTTGGGGACGAATGGAGTGTAGTCATTAAATGCCAAGTGCTTATGTCTGAATATTTATTTTTAATAACTGAGGTAACCCCGTGCGATGGTAAGGGCCATTAGTTGGATAACTAACTCATGCAGGTCGCGCAACGGTCAAGACGTAATTTGGACACATTCCCCACATTTTCGCGTTGCAAGCACAACATAACAGTTGTCTTCGAAAGCATGGTTTAATATCATTAGGACTCCGAACACAAATATAAGATTGTGAGAGTAAGACCTCATACTCATTGCTGTTTTTAATAATAGTGTTTCACCCAAAAAGTTGCTAAGGTTCACTTGATAAGCTGAAATTTAGTTCGCTAGCAATAACTTGTCAGAGCCTTTGTCGTAGTTTACGTCCTCTCGTGGGTTCGATAACTCAGAGTCGCAACTTGCGAAAAAGTCATGGAAACCCTCGTTATCTAAATCCGATCTCAAAGGTAATCAACCACCTTTTCTGGCACCGTTCTTGGGAGACATCTTATCACTAGTCACCGCGTTGGAGTCATTGTTAGAGTTTTTTTTCAATTTTTGTTCTTGGCTTTATTTGTTTTTCTACTTGTGTTGTTACCGAAAACTAAAAAACATATTATGGCTCAAAAACTTGAAGTCTTCTTTGCTCCAAATGAAATCTTTATGTGTGCATCGATTGCATAATCTAATGTTATTGCCGAGCAATATAAAATTAAGCCCCACTTAGTCATAATAGTTTAACAAGACCAATTTAGAGGCACCGCATTAGAGGATGTCGGCATGCACTCACACAATTTTACTAAGCTGTGTGACATGATATGTATTATAGACAATGTACCAAATACTTTGAAGTTGCATCTATTTCCTTTCTCCTTTAGAGGAAAAGCAACAAAATGCTTCTAGCTTTGCCTAGAGGAACTATAACTTCACGGTCTGCTTGTTGTAGAAATTTTTTATCTCGGTTTTGTCCCCTGAAAAAATTATGCAATTTCGTTCTCAGGTCACTAGTTTTAAGCCAAAAGAACGTGAGCCACTAGCACTTTGTGTGGGATCGCATGAAGGGGCTATAAGAAACTGCCTCAACCATGGAATGGAAGAATGGTCAATTATTCATTTGTTTTATAATGCTCTTAATCCCATGTCAAAGACTATGCTTGATAAAACTGCAGGAGGAACTATAATGAGAAGAACAATTGAAGAGGCCAAGAAGCTACTTGATATATGCAAGAAAACCATGGCCAATGAAATGTAGAAAGGTCTACCACAAGAAAGGTGAATGCTATCTTCAAAGAAATAGATGAGGGACTAACGACAAAGATAGATGAACTCATCAACACCATAAGAGGTAAAGAAGAGGTAAATATTTATGCAACTACCGAAGGTGATGTTAACTTCATTGCTCGCAACAATTATAATTCCAATTGGAAAAATAATGGTTATGATCCTAGGCCACTGTATCCAACTAATAATGGAGCACCCAATAATTTTAGTGGAACGAGCAACGGTAATACTTGGATGAAACTCTCAAAACTTTTATCACTGCTCAAAGTGAGCAAAATAAAATCTTCATCGATATCTTGAAGAATCATGTTAATATGCTCAGTCAAATGACCGGTAAAATTGATAGACTCACTAACGATATGCATGTTTTAGAGGAAAGAACTCGTAGCATGGAGGCACAAGCCACTAAAATTGTAGATAGCCAAATGGTGATCCTAGCTATGTTCGTTGAAAAGCTAAAAGCTAATCCGGTTGAGAGTGTCAAGACGAAGAGAAGTAGCGAAGAAGTTGCAGAGGAGCTCGACAGGAGCCATATGCCCAAAGAATCATACTCTGCTGCAAACTTTGTAAAAATGGTCGGACTACTGTTATGCCATTTGCAAATTGCTCATCAGCACGCGGGTGGTTGGGCGCATCAGCATACAACCATATTTCATATTATTTTTTACTCTTCCCATCATGGATACAAGAGCCACACTCCTTGAACTCGTGCCCAACAAGGTAACAGACGCTACAAAATCGTGCGAGCTTCTCATGGCGCACAAGATAAACTTGGTGTTCTTTTCCTCTAAGAATACTCACGTACTCTGTGAGAGGCATTCACACCTCATGCCGTACCCGAACACATACATAGTCATCACGGGTATTCAATAGTTGCATATCCGACACAGAACGGCTGAATCATGCACACATCGTCCTCCTCCCAAAAAACACAGCTACCTCCTCATCCGATGCCTTCAGGCCTATCTCCCTACAAAACTGCCCTGTCAAAGCTTTTGCCACAGCCATCACTTCGCGCATAAAACCTTTCATTCCTACCCTAGTCCACGGGAACCAAACAGGCTTCATCACCGGTAGGAATATAGCCGAAAATTACGTCTTTGTGGCCGACCTAATCAGCTCTTGCCACTCCCGAAAAAAAGCTTTCGATTCTGTCGCCTGGCCTGCCCTAGATAGGATATTAGATGCCCGTGGCTTCTCCCAAACCTTTCAAACCTGGATTCAAAACATCTTACAAACGGGCAGAACTGCTGTCCTCCTAAATGGCATTCCCGACAACTGGATTCAATGCAAGAAAGGCCTCCGACAGGGTGACCCCGCCTCGCCTTACCTGTTCCTCATCGTCGCAGATCTTCTCCAGCAACTCATTGTCGCAGCCGCCTCCTCACTTGCTGCCGCAGCCCTAAAAAGAATCTTAAATAACTGCGCAAGCTACCGGCCTCACCATCAACTTCTCCAAAACCACCATGGCTACCCTACACACAGATGAATCTGTCGCTGATGCTGCTGCTATCGCCATGGGATGCTCGCGAGCACCCTTCCCTCAAACTTATCTGGGCCTCCCCCTTGCTCCAATCAAGCCCCCTTCAAATGCGTTTGCCCCCTTGATTGCACGATCTCGGAAATTACTAACTGGTTGGCGCGTAAAACTTCTGGACAAAGGCGATCGGCTCATCCTCATATCGGCGGTCCTCGACTCTCTCCTTACATACTTCATGTATGTTTTCCGTATCCCAAAAAAGACCCTCAAAGTCATTGACTCTCTAAGGAGGTCATTTTTCTGGGCTGGTGAAGATGCCTGCTCGAGTGCTCAGTGCATGATTGCGTGGAAAAACGTTTGCTCGCCAAAAAAATCGGTGGTTTGGGGCTCAAAAACCTTCACGTTCAAAATAGCTGCCTCTTAATGAAGTTTGCCGTCAAAGCACTCTCCTCCGTTCACTCACCTTGGCTAGTTTGGATAGACCTCAAGCACCCAAACACCCTCGTCTCCTCAGCCCCACAAACCTCTTTCTTGTGCCGCACGATAACCCAACAGATACCCACCCTTCAGTCAATAACCTTTGTTATCACCAACAGTGGCACACACACATACTTCTGGCTGAATACATGGCTCACACCAAAACCCCTAGATACCACCTTTCCACACCTCCTCTCGCACTCCACTCTACAAATGGTTAAAGTAGCTAACATTTTGCGTTTCGGCATCGAAGCCAACCTCCGTAATCGTCTCTCTCTAACAGCAGAACGAGAGCTTGCTTCGCTTTTGGCTGTTTTGCAGGACTTCATGCAGTCGACTAAGGAGGACCAACGGTTCCTACTCCAGGGGCATGACTTCTCCACCAAGTAAGCATACGGCACACTCATGACTAAGCTGGACATAGATCCCACTGCCCCCCTCATCTAGGGCACCAAGGTTCCTCGCAAGATCAAGATTTTTGCATGGCTCCTCTTCAAAGATCGCCTCAACTATGCTGCAAACCTCGCCCACAAGAACATAATCCCCTCCAACCCATGCCCTCGCTGTGCTACATCACCTGAAGATTCCACTCACATCTTCATCACATGCCCCCTTGCCAATAGGATTTGGCAACAACTAGGCTTCCTGCCCTTGTTCGACGACCTCAACGAGCTCTGGGACACACCTCTGCCCCAACATCTACCCACAGATACATGGTCCTTCGTCCTCCCCCCTTACTCTGGAAGATTTGGGCAGCACGTAATGACATGTTGTTTAGGAGTATCGACCAACGTTCTGTAATAACAATTAGGAACCTCATCTCTGACCTAGACATTTGGTCACACCGCCTGGACTCGGGTGACAAGGAGGCACTTTTTTTGTGGCACTCCTTCCTCTTTGCACGTTGCATCGTACCGCTGTAATTTCTGCACGTTGAACCGTGCCGCTGTAAACCTGTACTCGCTGCCTTCGTAGTCGTTTGAGTAATATATTTAGGTGGGGAACTCCCCTCGGTGATTCTCAAAAAAAGTCGCATATCCAGGATCGCCCTAGCATCTTTCATGAGCTTTTCCACTATTCCTTTCTTGCAGAATCCATTCGGTAACTTGTGTATTGCAGCCATATCGACATGAACATAATGCTCACATCCTCAGCTTTGCTAAGGCGTCGTATGGGCACATCAGTACCACCCAATTTCTTAACAACCAAGGGCTCTGATACATATTCTCTTCCAATCGCCCAAGCACAATGCTCAGACAACGAAAAGATTTGAACCAATTGGGCGGAAGCAAACCTCCTGCGCTCCAAGCAGCGCGCATGTCGCAGTAGAACGTAACCTGGATGAAAGTTTTCTCAGTGTGAACCCTAGCTAGGGTTAGCCATCGAATGCTTCATTGATACCAAGATCATCCTCATCTATCTCCAGACCATCAAAGTCTTCGTCATTGAGTTCTAACTACTCGAAGAAATTGACTAGATCGGTTTTGACGGCGGTCACGCCGCCACTGGTCTCCGATTGGGCATGAGACACGGTCGCCATCTGTCTTGGGAGGATGGGGATGTGTGTGTGTGGGGGGGGGGGGGACCCTAGAGATGGGATGAATTGGGGAATGGGGATGGTGGTAAAACTCGCTGGCGGGGTATCCCTAGTGAGGAGTAAAACCCTAGGCGCGGGAGTAAGGGAATCTTACTAGTTGTATCTTTGTTAAGTGACTTTTTCTTTCAACGAGACATATAGTAACTTTTGTCGTCATGATATTATCTGAATGATTGCAGACTGAATAAATACGCTTATGACTCAGTACCAATGGTACAAACAAGTGAAACAAATTTTGTTTGAACTCTCGCATGTAATACGTGAAGGCATCAAAATCTCGAACGGCACTTCCAAGCAACTTGGATGGATTCTAGTAGGCGGAGATCACCAAGCCAGAAGCTACTTCTCCTTCCTCTCTACACGGCTCTCTTCTTAATTGCTCCGAAACCATGGTACGTATCACTCCTATAGCCTAGGTCCATCTCTCAAACTCATCATATCCGTACTAGCCGCGCCGCAGTATACTTCTGTCGTCACATGAAGCAGCTAGCCATGGCAGTCAAAGGCGAGCAGCAGCAGCAGCCGCTGCACATCCTCTTCTTCCCGTTCCCAGCCCACGGCCACCTCATCCCAATCGCCGACATGGCCGCGCTCTTCGCCGCCCGCGGCGTCAGGTGCACCATCCTCACCACGCCCGTCAACGCCGCCATCATGCGCTCGGCCGTCGACCGTGCCAACGACGCTTTCGCCGGCACCAACTCCCCGGCGATCGATATCTCCGTCGTGCCTTTCCCTGACGTCGGGCTCCCGCCGGGCGTCGAGAACGGCACGGCCATTAAATCCCAGGGCGACCGCGGCAAGTTCTTTGAGGCGGCGCAGCTGCTCCGGGAGCCCTTCGACCGGTTCTTGGTTGACAACCGCCCCGACGCGGTCGTGTCCGACAGCTTATTCCCATGGTCCGTGGACGCCGCCGCGGAGCACGGCGTCCCGCGCCTTGCGTTCATGGGTAGCAGCATGTTCGCGCTGTCCTGCATCGACACCATGCTGCGCAACAACCCGTTAGCGACTGTCCCCGACGACCCCGACGCCCTCGTTTCCTTGCCGGGCCTGCCGCACCGTGTCGAGCTGAGGCGCAGCCAGTTGATGGACCCCGCGAACGAGGCGGAACACTGGGGCTGGGCGTTCTTCGAGGGTCTGAACGCCGCGGACCAGAGGAGCTTCGGCGAGGTGTTCAACAGCTTCCACGAGCTGGAGCCGGACTACGTCGAGCACTACCGCACGACGCTTGGCCGGCGCGCGTGGCTCGTCGGGCCGGTGGCACTCGCCACCAAGGACATGGCCGGGAGAGGCACCGACGCGCTCTCGCCAGACGCGGACAACTGCATCGAGTGGCTGGACATGAAGCCGGCCGTCTCGGTGGTGTACATCTCCTTCGGCACGCTAACCAGTTTCTCGCCGGCGGAGCTGCACGAGCTGGCACGCGGCCTCGAGCTCTCAGGCATGAATTTCGTGTGGGTGATCGGCGCCGCATGTCCAGACTCTTCAGAGTGGATGCCCGAAGGCTTCGCCGAGCTGACGGCACACGGCGGCCGCGGGTTCATCATCCGAGGCTGGGCGCCGCAGATGCTCATCTTGAACCACCTTGCCGTCGGCGGGTTCCTGACGCACTGCGGCTGGAACTCGACGCTGGAGGCCGTGAGCGCCGGCGTGCCGATGGTCACGTGGCCGCGGTATGCAGACCAGTTCAACAACGAGAAGGTTATCGTGGAGTTGCTCAAGGTGGGCGTCAGCATCGGCGCCAAGGACTACGCATCGTGCGTGGAGGCCCACGAGGTGATCGGCGGCGAGGTGATCGCCGGATCCATCGGGAGATTGATGGGCAACGGCGAGGAGGGTGACGCCATGCGAAAGAAGGCCAAGGCCCTCGGTGGTAAGGCGAGGAGCGCGGTGGAGGACGGTGGATCTTCCTACAATGCTGTTGGCCGGCTGATAGACGAGTTGATGGCCCGCCGGAGTTCCATGAAGGCTGGAGAAATGTAGAAGTTCAAAACTCTTGCTCTCTGCTTCTCGGGGCACAACTCATGTCATGCCAAGTCAAGCTACAGCATGGCTCCAAACATGATGCATACCATGGAGTACGTTCCAAGTCTTGCCGGCCTGGCCTGCCGCCATGCTTACATGGAGTTTTCTATCTCGGCATCTCACAGACTTGTGACACTTAAAAACTTCTTCTTATAAATTGGGAAACACTTTGTTTGTTTTGTTGAAAGTAATGAAACTCTACACTTTGTTTCTTTTTATTTTACAAAATTGTACTTTTGATCATGTGAATCTACTCGCAACCTTGCTATTCATGCATATATATGGAACATGTGTTTCTCAAATCTTCATAAATATGTTTGAAACTCCGAAGTCTGAAGTCATTATCTTAAACTACATCATAGGATGCAGTAGAGAATCGGAGGAGGTTTGGGGGAGTACGGACATCCACCTGTCTGACTTGTCAGTTGAACTACATCTCCCTACACCACATGTGTTTTTTTCTCTGGGTTTACATGGCCCACCCTATTGTTCGGATTTGATGCTTATTTGATGTTTGTCGAATGACTGGCTTCCCTATCACTGTCTGTGGACACGTCTAAATATGTCTGTGAAAATTTGGTGTGTCTATTTTAATGCACGTCCAGTGACATTGGACGGGATGGTCCACGGATCACACTATGTTTTCCTTATATATTATATTTTAAAATTCAAATTTCAAAAAAAAATCAATTGGAAGTTCTACTGTTGGACCTCCCTTTTTTTTACACAGTACAGACGCAAGCGTTCATATAAACACGCATACACTCACCGCTATGAACGCATACGCACACCCTACCCCTACGAGCACTGATAACCCACACGTATAGGGAATCGCAACAGTTTTTGATAAGTAAGAGTGTCGAACCCAACAAGGAGCTAAACGCAGAACAAATATTCCCTCAAGTTCTATCGACCACCGATACAACTCTACACACGCTTGATGTTCGCTTTACCTAGAACAAGTATGAAACTAGAAATACTTTGTATGTGTTGTTGGATAGGTTTGCAAGATAATAAAGATTACGTAAATAAAAAGTAAGGGTTGTTGTAAGTAAATAAGCAATAAAGTAAATATAGCGAGTGTGGAAAAGTGGTGGTAGGAGTTGCGAAATTGCCCCTAAGCAATTGACTACTTTACTAGACCGATAGCAAGTAGTATGTGGGAGAGGCCACTCCTAGCATGTCATTCCTTACTTGGAATTCTATGCACTTATTATTGGAACTATTAGTAAGCATCTGCAACTACTAACGTTCATTAAGGTAAAACCCAACCATAGCATTAATATATATTGGTCCCCCTTCAATCCCGTATGCATCAATTTATATGCTAGGTTGAAGCTTCTGTCACTCTTGCCCTCCAATACATAGCCCTATCAACATACAACCAACCCTAGGGTGTGATACACGCGCGCAATTATATGATGGGCACCAAAGGACAGCAACATAACCACAAGCAAATTAAATAAATCATAGCAATTCATCAACCACCGATAGGACAATGAAAATCTACTCAGACATCATAGGATGGCAACACATCATTGGATAATAATATGAAGCATAAAGCACCATGTTCAAGTAGAGGGTACAGCGGGTTGCGGGAGAGTGGACCGCTGTAGATAGAGGGGGGAAGGTGATGGAGATGTTGGTGAAGATGGCGGAGGTGTTGGTGTAGATCACGGTGATGATGATGGCCCCCGGTGGCACTCCGGTGCCACCGGAAGCGAGGGGGAGAGAGCCCCCCTCCTCCTCCTTCTTCTTCTTCTTCCTTGACCTCCTCCCTAGATGGGAGAAGGGTTTCCCCTCGGGTCCATGGCCTCCATGGCACGGGAGGGGCGAGAGCCCCTCCGAGATTGGATTTGTCTTTCTGTCTCTTTCTATTTCCGCGTTCTCAGATTCTATCATTTCACCATTTTTTATATTCCCAGAGATCCGTAACTCCGATTGGGCTGAAATTTTGACACGATCTCTATCCGGATATTAGCTTTCTTGCGGCGAAAGAAGGGCATCAACCTCCTTACGGGTGGCCCACGAGGGTCAGGGGTGCGCCCCCTGCCTCGTGGCCACCTCGGGCACCGTCTCGCGTGGATTTTTTCCCCAAAAATCATATATATATTCCAAAAAAATATCCGTCAGTTTTTATCCCGTTTGGACTCCGTTTGAAATGGATATTTTGCGAAACAAAAACATGCAACAAACAGGAACTGGCACTGGGCACTGGATCAATATGTTAGTCCCAAAAAATAGTATAAAAAGTTGCCAAAAGTATATGAAAGTTGAATAATATTGGCATGGAACAATCAAAAATTATAGATACGACGGAGACGTATCAGCATCCCCAAGCTTAATTCCTGCTCGTCCTCGAGTAGGTAAATGATAGAAAAGATAATTTTTGATGTGGAATGCTACCTAACATAATCTTGATCATATGTCTAATCATGGCATGAATATTAAGGCACGAGTGATTTAAAGCAATAGTCTATCATTTGACATAAAAACAATAATACTTCAAGCCTACTAATAAAGCAATCATGTCTTTTCAAAATAACAAGGCCAAAGAAAGTTATCCCTACAAAATCATATAGTCTGGCTATGCTCCATCTTCACCACACAAAATACTCACATCATGCACAACCCCGATGACAAGCCAAGCAATTGTTTCATACTTTTGACGTTCTCAAACCTTTTCAACTTTCACGCAATGCATGAGCGTGAGCCATGGACATAGCACTATAGGTGGAATAGAATGGTGGTTGTGGAGAAGACAAAAAGGAGAAGATAGTCTCACATCAACTAGGCGTATCAACGGGCTATGGAGATGCCCATCAATAGATATCAATGTGAGTGAGTAGGGATTGCCATGCAACGGATGCACTAGAGCTATAAGTATATGAAAGCTCAAACTGAAACTAAGTGGGTGTGCATCCAACCTGCTTGCTCATGAAAACCTAGGGCATTTGAGGAAGCCCATCGTTGGAATATACAAGCCAAGTTCTATAATGAAAATTCCCACTAGTATATGAAAGTGATAACTCAAGAGACTCTCTATATGAAGAACATGGTGCTACTTTGAAGCACAAGTGTGGTAAAAGGATAGTAACATTGCCCCTTCTCTCTTTTTCTCTCATTTTTTTTCTTTTTTTTTTCTTTTTTTTGTAGGCTTGTTTGGCCCCTCTCTTTTTTTGGGGCTTCTTTGGCCACTTTTATTTTGATAACCTCACATGGGACAATGTTCTAATAATGATGATCATCACACTTTTATTTACTTACAACTCGATATTACAACTCGGTATCTAGAACAAGGATATGACTCTATATGAATGCCTCTGGCGGTGTACCGAGATGTGCAATGATCTAGCGTAGCAATGACATCAAAAAACGGACAAGTCATGAAAACATCATGCTAGCTATCTTACGATCATGCAAAGCAATATGACAATGAATGCTCAAGTCATGTATATGATGATGATGAAAGTTTCATGGCAATATATCTCAGAATGGCTATGGAAATGCCATGATAGGTAGGTATGGTGGCTGTTTTGAGGAAGGTATATGGTGGGTTTATGGTACCGGCGAAAGTTGCGCGGTACTAGAGAGGCTAGCAATGATGGAAGGGTGAGAGTGCGTATAATCCATGGACTAAACATTAGTCATAAAGAAATCACATACTTATTGCAAAAATCTACAAGTCATTGAAACAAAGTACTACGCGCATGCTCCAAGGGGGATAGATTGGTAGGAAAAGACCATCGCTCGTCCCCGACCGCCACTCATAAGGAAGACAATCAATAAATACCTCATGCTCCAACTTCGTTACATAACGGTTCACCATACATGCATGCTACGGGAATCACAAACCTCAACACAAGTATTTCTACAATTCACAACCACCCACTAGCATGACTCTAATATCACCATCTTTATATCACAAAACTATTGTAAGGAATCAACCACATCATATTCAGTGATCTACAAGTTTCATGTAGGATTTTATGACTAACCATGTGAATGACCAATTCATGTCATCTCTCTAAATAGATATAAGTGAAGCAAGAGAGTTTAATTCTTTCTACAAAAGATATGTCCACGCTCTAACAAATATAAGTGAAGCAAAAGAGCATTCTACAAATGGCGGTTGTCTATGTAAAGAGAAACAGGCAATCCAAACTTCAAATAATATAAGTGAAGCCCATGAAGCATTCTATAAAGCCATAGTCAAAAGATATAAGTGAAGTGCAAAGAGCATTCTATAAATCAACCAAGGACTATCTCATACCATCATGGTGCATAAAATAAAAATGAAAACTAAATGCAAAAGACGCTCCAAGATTGCACATATCGCATGAACGAAACGAATCCAAAAACATACCGATACTTGTTGAAGAAAGGGGGGATGCCTTCCGGGGCATCCCAAAGCTTAGACGCTTGAGTCTCCTTGAATATTTACTTGGGGTGCCTTGGGAATCCCCAAGCTTGAGCTCTTGCCTCTCTTCCTTCTTCTCACATCGAGACCTTCTCGATCATCGAACACTTCATCCACACAAAACTTCAACAGAAAACTCGGTAAGATCCATTAGTATAATAAAGCAAATCACTAATCTAACTACTATTGCAAACCAATTCATATTTTATTTTTGCATTGTGTCTACTGTAATATAACTTTTTCATGGCTTAATCCACTGATATGAATCGATAGTTTCATCAAAACAAGCAAACTATGCATCAAAAACAGAATCTGTCTAAAACAGAACAGTCTGTAATAATCTGAACATTCACCATACTTCTGATACTTTAAAAATTCTACAAAAATTAGGAAAAATAAAAAATTTGTATATGAAGACAGTGCAAAAAGAATCAGAACCATTTGACATTCCAGCTCAAAATGTAAAATCGCGCACTACAGACAAAGTTTCTGTCCTGCACCGTACAAACCATCAAGCAAATGTAAACATCCTAAAGGCAAACCTTGGCACATTATTTTTATATTTAAACTTTATAAAAGCACACAACAGAAATAAATGACTCTCTAAAACTTTCGGGTTGTCTCCCTGGCAGCGCTTTCTTTAAAGCCATTAAGCTAGGCATATAGTGCTCAAGTAATGGATCCACTCGGATCCCAAGGTATATCAAAGCCAATTTTAATTAACAATGATTTTTAATTTAGTAGTGAGCACAAAGTAACATATATCGTACAACAACAAAGTCTAACTCTCTTCCTATGCATCGGCATGTCATAAAAGAACAATTCATGCACACAAAGTAAAGGCTGATGCATAGTATAAACAATTTCTTGCAATTTTATCATATTGGAAACATAAAGAGGCAGAGATGTAGTTCCTCTCTCATAATAATTGCAAATAGGAGCAGCAAGCACATGCATATTATATCTATCAAAATCATCATGTGTAGTAGTAAAAGACAACCCATCAATATAATCCTTAATAAGGGCAAACTTCTCCGATATAGTGTAGTCGGGAGAATTCAAAAAGATAATAGGACTATCGTGCGTGGGTGTAATAGGAACAATTTCATGTTTAACATAAGGAACTATAGCAAGTTCATCTCCATAAGCATAATTCATATTGTCATCTTGGCCACAAGCATAGCAAGCATCATCAAAAGGGATATTTCAAAAGAATCAACGGGATCATTACAATCATCATAGCAATCATCCTCCGGTAAGTACGAAGGGAAATTAAACAATGTATGGGTTGAAGAGTGTTGAGGCATATATCTCTCGAGGTAGTTTTGGTGATTGATGACAACATGTTTGCGGACTAATCATGTGCTTTGAGTAGTTCACAGATTCATCCTTGGCACGAGACATTTTCTTCCCTTTGGAGTGTCATTCAAGACGGTGTAGCTCTTTCGCTTCTCTTTTGGTGGACTAGTTGCGTAGAGGGCACCGTACTATCAAGAGGGGGTCCGCTGGAGTATTGCATGGGTGGAATCGACACGTACACGTCAGCTTTTCACCCTCCGAGCTCTTCCACTTCATTGGAGAGATCTCTTCTCTCTTCTAGGTCCTGTCTGGGTTCCAGCGGTAGTACCGCGCAACCCAGCGGTAGTACCGTTGAGGAGTCACAAGTGGCAGTACCACTCCGCAGCGGTAGTACCGCCCGTGACTCCACAGCAGTACTACGGCTGGCCTGCCTGGCACCACCGCCTCGTCCTCAGCCTCGATGGAGTGATCCTCTCTCTTCTGTGTCCCAGCGGTAGTACCGCACTACCAGCGGTAGTACCGCCGAAGGGTCACAAGCGGCAGTACCGCTCCGCAGCGATAGTACCGCCTGTGACCCCGCTGCTGTACTACCGCTGGGCTATCTGGCTCCTACCGCCTCGACTCGAGGGCTCTTTTTCTCGTGTCGGGTTTTGCGGCACTAGTTGCGGTTGTAGGGACGGTAGTACCGTTTCGGAGCGGTAGTACCGCCCTTACCACCGCGGTAGTACCGCGCTGGGTCCAGATCCCTGCTGCTCTTCTCTGAGCGGCAGTACCGCTCGCTGGAGCGGCAGTACCGCTGGCTCAGCGGTAGTACCGCCCCCGTTAGCGGTACTACCGCCCTGTGCGGGGCTGGTTGGTGGGGCAACGGTTGGATTGTTTCCCCCACTATAAAAGGGGGTCCCCTTCTTCTCCTTTGACCTACCTCTTCCCCCCAAGCTCCATTAATGCTCAAGCTCCATTAAATGCTCCAAGCTCAATTTTCGCCCGATTTATCTCTCTAGCCAATCAAACTTGTTGATTTGCTCGGGAGTGGTTGAGAAGGCCCCGATCTACACTTCCACCAAGGGATTTTCGATTCCCCCACTCATCCCTAGAGGATCTTGTTACTCTTGGGTGTTTGAGCACCCTAGACGGTTGAGGTCACCACGGAGCCATAGTCCATTGTGGTGAAGCTTCGTGGTTGTGTTGGGAGCCTCCAATTAAGTTGTGGAGATTGCCGCAACCTTGTTTGTAAAGGTTCGGTTGCCGCCTTCAAGGGCACCAATAGTGGAATCACGGCATCTCGCATTGTGTGAGGGCGTGAGGAGAATATGGTGGCCCTAGTGGCTTCTTGGGGAGCATTGTGCCTCCACACCGTTCTAACGGAGACGTACTTCCCCTCAAAAGGAAGGAACTTCGGTAACACATCCTCGTCTTCACTGGATCCACTCTTGGTTATCTCTTACCTTTACTTGTGCAAACTCTTTAGTGTTACTTCTCTTGCTTTGACCTCCGTCATTCGTCAAAGACCGGACTTCCACACTTTGACCTCAAGCGAAGTGTTGGATGAGTTTTTGGCCATGAACATTTTGGACAAGACCGCCGACAATGCGGTGCTCCGTTCTCAAAGGGCAAAGAAGCCTAACCTTGCATTGAGGGCCAAGCTCGCCGTTGAAGAAGAAGAGGAGGAAGAAGAGGAGAGCAACCATGAAGATACGAAGTATGCGTATCATGAACACATGGCACTTGCTTCAAGGCAATTTTGGAGCAAGAAAAACTCGAGGCCAAACTTTATCAAAAACAACTCAAGTGGCACGAAGATCAAGCAACGCGTAAGGACTTGCTACAATTGTGGCAACGTGAGTCTTTTTGTTGCGGAGTGCCCGTATAAGAAGAGGGAAGACAATGGTGGCAAGCTCATCCGAAAGGACAAGACCAAGTCGTTCCCCAACAAGAGCAACTTCACCAAGAAGACTACTCCCAAGGCATTGGTGGTACAAGAAGAGTACAATGAGGATGATGACGATGATGAAAGTGATGAGTCGGTTGCCATGGCCTCCGTTGCCATTGCGACGACTCCACGGGTGTCTCTCTTCGACTCACCCAATGAGAGCATCACCGCCAAGTGCCTCATGGCTAAAGCCACCAACAAGGTAACCCCCAACATCAAAACTACCATCATTAATCATCCTTCTCCGACGGATAGCATTAATGAACTTGAGGGAGCTAATGTGGAGGCTAATGAGTTTGAGGCCTTTATGGGCAAACTCAAGGGAAAATCCAAGAAGCACTTTGTTGCTCTCTTGGAACAACTTGGTGAAGCCAATGACATGATCGAGGCTCACGAAAACACCATCACCAAGATGGAAGGGCATAGTCGTGACTATGCCGATGAGATTTCAGATCTTTCCAATGCTCTTGAGGAAGAGCGTGGTCTTCGTTTGGCTCTTGAGGAGTCACAAAACGTTGATCATGCTAAGTTAAAGAAAGATTATGATCATGTCCTCATTGTTTCTCATGTGCTAAACTCCGAGAAGGCCAAACTTGAGGTTTATCTTGCTAGACTCAAAGAGTAGTTTGATCTACTTGACAAGGCTCACAAGGTATTGAAGGGTGCTCATGCTAGACTCAAAGAGTCTCATGATCAACTTCAAGTAAAGCTAACCAAGGAAAAAGCCACTTTCCCTCGTATGATGTTAATTGATAATGCAAATGCTACTAACCCGTGTTGTGAGCATGTGCATCTCGTTGAGGAGAACGCTAAGCTAAAGGGGCAACTTGAGAAAGGTCTTGTGACTTGCATACAAGGCAAGAAGAACCTCAACGATCTCTTGATCAACCAAAAGGGAGTTGTAGCCAAGGAAGGGGTTGGGTACGTGACCGACTCCAAGAACAAGAAGAAGAATGACAAGACCAAACGACCTTCTCCTCTCATGCAAACCTTTGTGAAGGAGGGAGAAAGTTCCTCCGAGGAGAAGAAGAAGAACAATGCGAAGGGTGGCATTGTCAAAAGGGGCGATGTCACTCCTCGCATCAAAGCCGGTGACTTTAATCCTTCTTATGTGTTATGCCGTGCTAGTGATGGGCATGTCTATGCCAAATTCGTTGGTTCTCTTCATGAATACATTGAATGGTCTATTTGGGTTCCAAAGACCCTTGTTACTAACATCAAAGGACCCATTACAAAATGGGTACCTAAAACCAAGTATTAATCTCTTGTAGGTGTTTGCTTCCGATGGGGGATCATGGTTGCTCGATAGCGGAGCTACAAATCATATGACCGGAAGCAAGGACTTGGTGGTGGACGTGCACAAGATTCCATCTATGCCCACCAATGTCGAGTGGGGTGACGCCTCATCCTCCAAGGTATTGGGACTTGGCAAGGTGGTCATCTCTCATGATCTCACGATCGAGAAGGTCATGCTTGTTGAGTCCCTTGCATACAATTTACTTTCCGTTCGTCAACTTGCAATCATGGGCTTTGCCACTTTCTTTGATATCGATACCGTGGCCCTCTTGTGGAGCAAGACTCTTAAAGTAGCCTTTGTTGGGCATGTCGAGAACGGTCTATATGTGATTAACTTTTCGGAGCGACCCACTAAGGCCGCGACATGCCTAATGGCTAAAGTTGATGTGGGATGGCTTTGGCATCGCCGTTTAGCCCATGTCAATATGAGATCTTTGCAAAGTCTCCTCAAGGGGGACCATGTCCGTGGACTAACGAATTTTAGTTTTGCTAAAGATCGTGCTTGCAGTGCTTGTATCGAAGGAAAGCTACATGAGAAGGCTCACCCTCCCACGACTATCATTTACTCAAAGAGGCCTTTGGAGCTCCTTCACATGGATCTCTTTGGGCCTCCATCCTTCGATAGTCTTGGAGGTAGGAAGTATTGCTTGGTGATTGTGGATGCCTACTCAAGATACACGTGGGTGTATTTCTTCAAGAGGAAGAGCGAGACCCAACAAACCGTCATTGACTTTGCAAATGAAGCACAACGTCAACACAATGCCAAGATCTTGACAATAAGAAGTGACAACGGCACCGAGTTCAAGAACTACACCTTGGATGAGTTTCTTAGTGATGAGGGGATCAAGCATCAATATTCTGCACCTTACACCCCTCAACAAAACGGTGTTGCGGAGAGGAAGAACCGGACGTTGATGGATGCGGCAAGGACCATGATGGCGGAGTTCAAGTCTCCGTACAACTTTTGGGCCGAAGCCATCAACACCGCGTGTCATGCATCCAATCGGCTCTACCTTCGCAAGGGCTTGAACAAGACTCCATATGAGATACTCACCGGTAACAAGCCCAACCTCAAGTACTTCCGGGTATTCGGGTGTAAGTGTTTCATTCTCAAGAAAGGTGTTCAGTTGTCTAAGTTTGAGGCTAGAGCTTATTAGGGCATATTTGTTGGTTATGCTACAAACTCTCATGCTTACCGTGTCCTCAATAAATCCACGAGACTTATTGAGGAGACGAGTAACGTGGAGTTTGATGAGAATAACGGCTCCCAAGTGGAGCAAAGTGGCACTTGTGATGTAGGTGATGAAATTCCTCCCCAAGCCATAAGAAGAATGGGTGTTGGCTTTATCCTACCCATTGAGGAACCCCTTGTGGCCGAAGGAGAAGGACAAAGCTCTACTCAAATGGATCCATCACCAACCCAAGGCCCACACGCTTCCGAAGAACAACATGAAGGCCCTCATCCTCAAGAACATGACCAAGGGCAAGATCACGCTCAAGACGGTGTTGACACATCAAGTGATGCCCAAGGTCAAGTTCTCTCCTCCGAGCAAGTTCAAGATCAAGAACAAGCCCAAGACAACGCTCAAGGTGATCAAATGACCACTCCTCGTCTCACCCCCGAGGAGGAACTAGAGCGTCGTGCCTCCAAGGTTGCTTCCAAGCTATCCACCAAGGATCATCTCATGACGAATGTGCTTGGAAGCTTAATAAAGGGGGTAAGCACTCGTAGACAATTAGCAAATTATTGTGAGCATCACGTGTTTGTCTCTTGTGTGGAACCCCACAAGGTCTATGAGGCGCTAGAAGATCCGGATTGGCTCAATGCCTTCATGAAGAACTCAACAACTTCAAGCGCAACAAAGTGTGGATATTGGTGCCAAGACCGACGGGGAATCACAATGTCATTGGAACCAAGTGGATATTTAAGAACAAGCAAGATGCCCATGGGATTATCATTCACAACAAGGCTCGTTTGGTAGCACAAGGCTACTCCCAAGTCGAGGGTATCGACTACGGTGAAACCTTTTGAAAGCACAAGTGCTCCCTAGGTGGTTTTGATAATTGATGACAACATATCTCTTGTTGGACTAACACTTCTATCTAGCATGTTTCAGATAAGTTCAACAATGGCATGGCATGGATGTGAAAGTGGAACCCTCAAAATGCTAAGGACAAAGGATTGGCTCAAGCTCAAAAGCTCAAGACTCTTCATTTTATATTTTAGTGATCCAAGATCACATTGAGTCCATAGGAAAAGCCAATACTATCAAGGAGGGATGAGGTGTTGCTTAATGAGCCTCTTGCTTCATGTGCTTAATGATATGCTCCAAAATCCTCAACTACTTTCCCACATCCACATATGACCTAAACTCTAAGCCAAACTCGGTCCTACCGATTTTTCCTATCCGGCGCCACCGAGTTTCACTTGTCATAAGCCACTGCCAAACCCTAGCAATTCGGTTCTACCGATAAGGATCTCGGTCTCACCGAGATGGGATTGCAAACTCTCTGTTACCCATTGTAATATTCTCGGTCCCACCGAGATATGCAATCGGTCCCACCGAGATTGCAATGTAAACTCGGTGTTTCCCCTTTGTAACTTTTCGGTCTCACCGAGTTCCACTCGGTCTCACCGAAAGAGCAAATCGGTCCCACCGAGTTTGCCTGACCAACTCTCTGGTTAGCTAATTACCAAACTCGGTCTCACCGAGTTTGTGTAATCGGTCTCACCGAGATTACGTTATGCCCAAACCCTAACCGAATCGGTCCTACCGAGTTGCATGTCAGTCCCACCGAAATTCCTAACGGTCACTAGGTTTACCATTTCGGTCCGACCGAGTTTTCTGATTCGGTCCCACCGAGATTGGTAAATTGTGTGTAACGGTTGGATTTTGAGTGGAGGCTATATATACCCCTCCACCTCCTTCTCATTCGGTGAGAGAGCCATCAGAACACACACACCATTCCTACTCATATGTTCTGAGAGAAAACTACCTACTCATGTGTTGAGACCAAGACATTCCATTCTTACCATATGAATCTTGATCTCTAGCCTTCCCAAGTTGCTTTCCACTCAAATCTTCTTTCCACCAAATCCAAATCCTATGAGAGAGAGTTGAGTGTTGGGGAGACTATCATTTGAAGGAGTTCATTACCTACACACCATTTGTTACTTCTTGGAGAGTGGTGTCTCCTAGATTGGCTAGGTGTCACTTGGGAGCCTCCGACAAGATTGTGGAGTTGAACCAAGGAGTTTGTAAGGGCAAGGAGATCGCCTACTTCATGAAGATCTACCGCTAGTGAGGCAAGTCCTTCGTGGGCGTTGGCCATGGTGGGATAGACAAGGTTGCTTCTTCGTGGACCCTTTGTGGGTGGTTGCTTCTCCGTGGACCCTTCGTGGGTGGAGTCCTTCGTGGACTCGTGCAACCGTTACCCTTGGGTGGAGCCCTGTGTGGACTTGCGCAACCGTTACCCTTCGTGGGTTGAAGTCTCCATCAACGTGGATGTAGGATAGCACCACCTATCCGAACCACGGGAAAAACATTCGTGTCTCCAATTGCGTTTGAAATCTCCAAACCCTTCCCTTTACATTCTTGCAAGTTGCATGCTTTACATTCCGCTGCTCATATACTCTTTGCTTGCTTGCTTGATATGTATTGTGTGTGCTGAAATTGTGCCTAAACTCCACTTAAACCGAAAAGGCTTAAAAATTGCAACTTTAGCACGAAGTGTCTAATCACCCCCCTCTAGACACATCTACTTCTAGATCCTACAAGTGGTATCAGAGCTTTGGTCTCCATTGCCTTGGTTTAATCACCATTGGAGGAAGATGGATGTGTCTACTCTAGGGAGTCTTAGACATAGAGTGCCTATTCTTGATGGAAAGTATTTTCATGAGTGGAAAAATGAAATGCTTGTAATCTTCAATCAATATCATTTGAACAAGTATATTGCTAGCCCTTGTGCAACGCATATTGATCCCTTGCATCCTACCCTAGATGAAGATATTGACATGATTCGCAATCTTAGAACTGTTGAGCTCATCATTAGAGGATCGCCCAAAAATCTGATTGCTAGTTTGCCTACTCAAGATTGTGCCTATACTATATGGAAATTTCTTGAGGAACGATTTCCCAATCATTCCTTGAAAACTTTGGATGAAATTCTCCATAAATCCATTGCCTTGAGTAAGATGAACTCTAGTGATCCTAGTTTTGGTAAATGTCTTCTTGAACTTGCCAATCTTAAGCATGCTAAAGGGGATGTTGAAATCATTAATGATATCATACTCAAAGCCATAAGAATTCATAAAAGTGACCACTTTGATGATCATTTGTCTGATAAATTACCCTCTCTAGGAAATGATGAATCACAAGATCATGGTGAACAGGAATATTATGATGATAGTGACCTCGATCTCGACGATGCAATGAGACATTTTGGTCTTATGGCAAATCTTCGGGGATATGAATCAGGAGGAAAGGAATGGGTTCTTAATAGTGGATGTACTGATCATATGACCGGAGATGAAGAGATGTTTCGTGAGCTTGCTGAAAACAACGGCCCTCGAAAATATGTCACCTTTGGTGATAATTCAAAGGGTAAAGTGGTTGGCCTTGGTAAGGTGGCCATCTCACATGATAGTTCCATTCAAAATGTCATGCTCGTTGAATCTCTTGGCTACAACTTACTTTCAGTATCTAGACTTGCTGATTTTGGTTTGAATGTCCTGTTTACTGAGGTAGATTTCCAAGTATTTCGTCGGGACAATCATAAAATGGTCTTTACTGGTATGCGTAGAGGTGATCTTTACATTGTCGATTTCTCTAAAAAGGCACAACCTAAAACTTGCTTTGTTGCTAAATCCTCAAAAGGTTGGTTGTGGCATAGACGACTAGGTCATGTTGGCATGAGAAATCTTGACAAACTTATTAAAGGAAATCATGTCCTTGGAATTAATGATGTCATATTTGATAAAGATAGACTTTGCAGTGCTTGTCAAGCAGGTAAACAGGTTGGAGGAAGACATCCAGTGAAGAACATCATGACCACAAGGAGGCCACTTGAGCTGCTTCACATGGATCTTTTTGGTCCCAATGCCTACAAGAGTCTCGGTGGAAATTCCTTTGGTCTAGTTATAGTTGATGATTTTTCAAGATTTACGTGGGTGTTTTTCCTCAATGACAAATCGCAGGTCCAGAAGATCTTTAGAAACTTCGCTAGGAAAGCCCAAAATCAGTTTGATGTGAAGATCAAGAAGGTTTGGAGTGACAACGGAACGGAGTTCAAGAACGCAAATGTGGACACCTTTCTTGACGAAGAAGGGATTTCACACGAGTTCTCGGCTACATACACACCTCAACAAAATGGAGTTGTTGAGAGGAAGAACCGGACGCTCATCGAAATGGCAAGGACAATGCTTGATGAATACAAGACGCCAAAGCACTTTTGGGCAGAAGCGGTTGAGACAGCTTGTCACGCAACAAATCGCTTATATCTTCACAAGCTACTCGGCAAGACGGCATACGAGCTCCTCACCGGTAACAAGCCTCAAGTTGGATACTTTCGAGTATTCGGCTCAAAGTGCTACATTCTTGATAAGCATCGTCGTTCAAAGTTTGCTCCCAAATCTCATGAAGGTTTTCTACTTGGTTATGGCTCAAACTCTCACACTTACCGTGTCTACAACAATTTCACCCGAAAGGTTGAAGAGACGGTAGATGTGAAGTTTGATGAATCTAATGGCTCGCAAGTAGAGCAATTGCCAATTGATGTAGGAGACAAAGACCCTTCAGAAGCAATTCAAGATTTGTCCATTGGCAAAATTTGTCCAACGGAGGTGAAGTAGAGTACTTCATCCGTCCAAGTGGAAGCTTCTACTTCACAACAAGGTGAACCAAGGATCGACACGGAAGCATCCACAAGTGGGCCACACCAAGATGAAGAAAACGAGGAAGTACGTCAAGATGAACATCAACAACCTCCTTCTCCACCACGACAAGAGAACGACGACGTCAACAATGAAGAAGGCCAAGAAGAAGAACAAGATGAAGAAGATGCTCAACAAAGACCCAAGCAAAAGCTCTCGCGAGTTCGAGCAAGAATTGCCAAAGATCATCCCGTCGAGCAAATTCTCAATGATATACAAACCGGGAGAATCACTCGCTCAAAAACTCGTTTAGCTAACTTTTGTGAAAACTATTCATTCATCTCGAGCATTGAACCAATGAAGGTTGAAGAAGCATTGGAAGATCCGGATTGGATAAACGCTATGCATGAAGAGCTACATAATTTTGAGAGAAACCAAGTTTGGACATTGGTTGAGAAGCCCGACAACAACCACAACATCATTGGTACCAAATGGGTGTTTCGCAACAAGCAAGATGAAGATGGACAAGTGGTCCACAACAAAGCACGTCTCGTCGCCCAAGGATACACACAAGTCGAAGGTATGGACTATGGTGAGACATATGCTCCCGTTGCTAGACTTGAGTCCATTCGCATCTTACTTGCCTATGCTAATCACCATAATATCACCTTGTACCAAATGGACATTAAAAGTGCTTTTCTAAATGGAGAAATAGAGGAGGAAGTTTATGTCAAACAGCCTCCCGGCTTTGTCAATCCTAAGAAACCAAATCATGTTTACAAACTTCACAAAGCTCTTTATGGTCTTAAACAAGCTCCTAGAGCATGGTATAAATGCTTGACCAAGTTCCTTACTACAAGTGGTTTTGAAATTGGTAAAATTGACTCTACTCTTTTCACTAAAAAGGTTAATGGAGAACTTTTTGTATGCCAAATTTATGTTGATGACATCATATTTGGTTCAACTAACCCTCTCTTTAGTGAAAAGTTTGGAAAGCTAATGTCAGAGACGTTTGAGATGTCTATGATGAGTGAACTCAAATTCTTTCTTGGATTGCAAATCAAGCAAACTAAGGAAGGTACATTTGTCTCTCAAACAAAGTACACCAAGGACTTATTCAAGAAGTTCAATATGCAAGAATGAGAAGGTATGTCTACACCCATGCCTACTAGTGGACATAATGATTTAACCAAAGATGGTGAACCAGTTGATCAAAAGGTTTATCGCTCTATGATTGGTTCATTGTTATACCTATGTGCCTCACGTCCCGATATTATGCTAAGTGTATGCATGTGTGCACGATATCAAGCTGCTCCTAAAGATTGTCATCTTAAGGCTGTGAAAAGGATAGTGAGATATTTAATGCATACACCAAACTTTGGCATTTGGTATCCTAAGAGGTCTTCTTTTGATCTTGTTGGCTATTCCGACTCAGATTATGCCGGAGACAAGGTTGATAGAAAGTCCACTTCGGGTACTTGTCAATTTCTTGGTAGATCTCTTGTGTCTTGGTCTTCCAAGAAACAAAACTCGGTATCCTTATCCACCGCCGAAGCGGAATACATTGCCGCTGGTTCATGTTGTGCTCAATTACTTTGGATGACCCAAACTCTTAAAGATTATGGGATTTATGTGAAACATGTTCCACTGCTTTGTGACAATGAAAGTGCTATCAAAATTGGTCATAATCCTGTACAACATTCTCGAACTAAGCATATTGAAGTTCGTCATCATTTCATTCGAGATCATGTTGCTAAGGGTGACATCAATCTTAAGCATGTTCGCACCGATAAACAATTAGCGGATATATTCACTAAACCGCTTGATGAGAAAGTGTTTTGCAGGTTGAGAGGAGAATTGAACATCATTGATGCTTCGAATTTGGAGTAGAAACTCCATTGGATACATGCAAGACATGAGCTTATGACTAATCCATGATATATCTCTTATGATAACTATCTTATGTCTTGGATATATTTGTACCTTGCATGTTGTCTAACCCATGTAGGTGCTTGGTTGAATCTAATTCCATGAGATTGCGACTCACTCACATCTTGAGCAACCTCTATATCACCAAGACTCTACACAATGGTGGTTGAAGACAAGGAAGCACAAAACCATTCAAACATATCCTTTGACAAATTCTATGTTGAGCTTCATGATTGTCATTTTTTTTGGATACACAAGTGCTCTTCCTTGCAAGAACTAACCCATGTAGGTAGATGAACTCAAACTCCAAGTGGTGCTCCCAACTCTTGATGAGCTACATCAACCTTGAGCACCCACACAAGTTCAACTATAGGGCGAATTCGAGCTCGGTACCCGGGGATCCTCTAGAGTCGACCTGCAGGCATGCAAGCTTTACTCCAAGACATGAGTCAAAGCAACTCAACAAGATGTGAATACATCAAGATGCTTAAACGAAAAATGGTAACCCCATTTTGAGCTTAAACGATGAGTATGACCTATGATCAAGTGTTCTCACTTGACTCCTAAGTCAATATACTCTAACATAGGTGACTATGTCACCGCCCAACTCTAGATGAAGTTCTCTTGTGTTCTTTTCTGTGTTATTGCATTTGTCTCATGCATGTTTAGTTTCTTTTCTTTAACAAAAAAAACCTTCATCTAGATCTTTCAGTTTCTTCTCTTTTCTCTTTGTGTTTTTTCTGCATTTAATTCCTTGCAAATCCTTCAGGTAATTCATTGCAAATCTTTGTGAGATCTTACTTGTCTAGTGAGCTGAGGTGACAAGTGTGTTTCTATGTGTAAACTCGGTATCACCGACTTGCAAATTTCGGTCCAACCGAATATTTTCGGTACCACCGAAATATGCCACTCGGTGCCACCGACTTTGCAATCAGAAAACCAATTTGCCACTTATTCTACATTTCTTCTGTTCTAGCTCCACTAAATGAATCTTGTCCTCCACAAGCATCACAATTTTATCCTCTGCTTTGTGCTGAATCTCAAGGACCAAACCTATTCGACGGATTCCAGGAAAAACCTTCTTGGAAATTGATGTCAAAGGGGGAGAGAGAGATCACATCAAAGCTTGTAGGAGAGAGAGATTACATCAAGGGAGAGAAAGTATTAAGGGGGAGAGAAAGTCTCAAGGATCCCAGATGTTGCTAAGGGGGAGAGAGAGATTTCCAGGGAGATGTTGCCACATGTCTTTTTGGGGGAAAGACATGTTCATATGAACTCATTTGAATTAATTTCTATTCAGCTCTGATTTTTCTGTTTCCTATCTTCTCCCAATATCCCATGTAAGATTCAGGGGGAGCAAGACACCTAAGGGAAAAGAAATCAGCCAAATTCATTGCATATCTTTATTCTTGGGGACATGTTGAATCCAATGTTATCACTCTCTACATGTCATCCCAGTCTTGGCATTCTTGTGGTTTCTTTTGTTTGCTCTGGCTAGTGGACGTACCTGTGTTATCTAACCTTGTTTGCAGGTCCATTCCATCCTAAGCCAACTCGAGACCACAAGGTAAGTATATGCATCAAGATCATGAGTATGAGGAGTTCTTGCTTATGTACATACTGTTTGCAAGAAGGACTCATGAGCATGAAGGTATTTTCCTTAATAATCTTTTGCTCTGATGCATATGGCCAAGATACATGTAACACATTGCCTACTCTGTCATGTTTATGCTCTCTCATGCCTCTATATTTCATATCTACATGAGTGCATACATGTAGGGGGAGCCTATGCTTGCTACATGTTCTTCCAAAGCTTTACTTGCTGTTCTTTATATCTTTATCTAAAAGCTTTGATGTATGTTGCCATCAATTACCAAAAAGGGGGAGATTGAAAGTACAAGTGCTCCCTAGGTGGTTTTGATAATTGATGACAACATATCTCTTGTTGGACTAACACTTCTATCTAGCATGTTTCAGATAAGTTCAACAATGGCATGGCATGGATGTGAAAGTGGAACCCTCAAAATGCTAAGGACAAAGGATTGGCTCAAGCTCAAAAGCTCAAGACTCTTCATTTTATATTTTAGTGATCCAAGATCACATTGAGTCCATAGGAAAAGCCAATACTATCAAGGAGGGATGAGGTGTTGCTTAATGAGCCTCTTGCTTCATGTGCTTAATGATATGCTCCAAAATCCTCAACTACTTTCCCACATCCACATATGACCTAAACTCTAAGCCAAACTCGGTCCTACCGATTTTTCCTATCCGGCGCCACCGAGTTTCACTTGTCATAAGCCACTGCCAAACCCTAGCAATTCGGTTCTACCGATAAGGATCTCGGTCTCACCGAGATGGGATTGCAAACTCTCTGTTACCCATTGTAATATTCTCGGTCCCACCGAGATATGCAATCGGTCCCACCGAGATTGCAATGTAAACTCGGTGTTTCCCCTTTGTAACTTTTCGGTCTCACCGAGTTCCACTCGGTCTCACCGAAAGAGCAAATCGGTCCCACCGAGTTTGCCTGACCAACTCTCTGGTTAGCTAATTACCAAACTCGGTCTCACCGAGTTTGTGTAATCGGTCTCACCGAGATTACGTTATGCCCAAACCCTAACCGAATCGGTCCTACCGAGTTGCATGTCAGTCCCACCGAAATTCCTAACGGTCACTAGGTTTACCATTTCGGTCCGACCGAGTTTTCTGATTCGGTCCCACCGAGATTGGTAAATTGTGTGTAACGGTTGGATTTTGAGTGGAGGCTATATATACCCCTCCACCTCCTTCTCATTCGGTGAGAGAGCCATCAGAACACACACACCATTCCTACTCATATGTTCTGAGAGAAAACTACCTACTCATGTGTTGAGACCAAGACATTCCATTCTTACCATATGAATCTTGATCTCTAGCCTTCCCAAGTTGCTTTCCACTCAAATCTTCTTTCCACCAAATCCAAATCCTATGAGAGAGAGTTGAGTGTTGGGGAGACTATCATTTGAAGGAGTTCATTACCTACACACCATTTGTTACTTCTTGGAGAGTGGTGTCTCCTAGATTGGCTAGGTGTCACTTGGGAGCCTCCGACAAGATTGTGGAGTTGAACCAAGGAGTTTGTAAGGGCAAGGAGATCGCCTACTTCATGAAGATCTACCGCTAGTGAGGCAAGTCCTTCGTGGGCGTTGGCCATGGTGGGATAGACAAGGTTGCTTCTTCGTGGACCCTTTGTGGGTGGTTGCTTCTCCGTGGACCCTTCGTGGGTGGAGCCCTTCATGGACTCGCGCAACCGTTACCATTGGGTGGAGCCCTATGTGGACTCGCGCAACCGTTACCCTTCATGGGTTGAAGTCTCCATCAACGTGGATGTAGGATAGCACCACCTATCCGAACCACGGGAAAAACATCCGTGTCTCCAATTGCGTTTGAAATCTCCAAACCCTTCCCTTTACATTCTTGCAAGTTGCATGCTTTACATTCCGCTGCTCATATACTCTTTGCTTGCTTGCTTGATATGTATTGTGTGTGCTGAAATTGTGCCTAAACTCCACTTAAACCGAAAAGGCTTAAAAATTGCAACTTTAGCACGAAGTGTCTAATCACCCCCCTCTAGACACATCTACTTCTAGATCCTACACCTTTGCTCCCGTTGCTCGTCTTGAATCTATTCACATGTTGATTGCTTATGCTTCTCATCATAACTTTAAGTTACAACAAATGGATGTGAAGAGTGCTTTTCTTAATGGTCCCATTAATGAATTGGTTTATGTCAAGCAACCCCCCGGGTTCGAGGATCCCTACTTTCCTGATCATGTGTATCAACTCGATAAGGCACTCTATGGCCTTAAACAAGCCCCACGTGCGTGGTATGACCACCTTACCGAGTTGTTACAAGACCGTGGTTTTGAAGTTGGGCTAATCGACCCCACTCTTTTTACTAAGAAGGTCAAAGGGATTGTTTGTGTGCCAATTATATGTTGATGATATCATCTTTGGTTCCCCTAACAAAGCTTTCAATGAGGTATTTGCCGCTCGCATGACCTCAAAGTTCGAGATGTCTTCCATGGGAGAGTTGAAGTTCTTTCTAGGGTTCGAAGTGAAGCAAAGAAGAGAAGGAAACTTCATCAACCAATCCAAATACACTCAAGACATGCTCAGGAGATTCAAGCTAAGTGACGTCAAGCCGGCTTCCACTCCAATGCCCACCAAGTGCCAACTTGACATAGATCTCAATGGTAAAGTGGTGGATCAAAAGGTATATAGCTCCATGATTGGATCTTTGCTTTACCTTTGTGCATCTAGACCGGATATCATGTTGAGTGTGGGAATTTGTGCACGGGTTCAAGCCGCACCTAAGGAAAGTCACTATGTGGCGGTCAAACGAATCTTTCAATATTTGGCTCATACCCCAAACTTTGGCTTATGGTACCCAAGAGGATCAAACTTCAAGCTTGTAGGGTACTCGGATTCCGATTGGGCGAGAGACAAAGTGGATAGGAAGTCCACTTCTGGAGGGTGCCAATTCCTTGGTTGCTCTTTGGTAAGTTGGTCTTCCAAAAAGCAAAGTTGTGTGTCTCTCTCGTCCACCGAGGCGGAGTATGTAGCAGCCGGTAGTTGTTGTGCACAACTCCTATGGATGAGGCAAACTTTAAAGGATTGCGGTGTCACTTGTGACAAAGTGCCTCTTTGGTGTGACAATGAAAGTGCCATCAAGATCTCTCTCAACCCGGTGCAACACTTCAAGACGAAGCATATTGAGATTCGGTATCACTTCATCCGGGATCACATTAGGCGAGGAGAGATCGAGCTCAACTATGTCAACACTCATGACAACCTTGCAGATATTTTCACGAAGCCCTTGGATGAAGCAAGATTTCGCGAGTTAAGGCATGAGATAAATACCATTGATTCGAGCAATGTGGCTTGAACCCTTGCACATCCCACCACACTCAATTTGTTGTCTAGTTTAGATGTAGGCATGGACATAGGGGGAGTGTTGTTCTCTCAATGAACTCTCCCTCCCCCATTATGCATAAATTGATCAAGTCTTTCACGTTAGCCATTGTTGATGGTACTTGTGTTTTGAATACGAGTTTTGGTCATGGGCCCAAGGTTAAAATCTTCGCAGCACCATACCTCTTGACTCAAACATAGGTGGCCTCGGCCACCGCCCTCTCTTGAAGAGGTGTGTCTTGGTCGTTTGCTGGTGTGCTCTCTTTTCTTGCCGTTTTGTTTTTCCTTCGAGCAAAAGCCATGTTGTTTGGTCAACTGCCCATTCTGGAACTTATTTCAGTTTGCCATCTATTTTGATGTGATCAAGGCCAAGAAGAATCTCTTTGTTGATGTTCGCTCCATTGACACTGATGCTATGGAGAAGGACCCTGAGTACTTTGGCGAAGCCCTTCAGATGTGCACTCAGTTGAACATTCTCAGGATCATGCAGTTCAACAAGGATTTCCATGCAGATTTGGTGGCTCAATTCTATGCTACCGTTAATCTTGGAACGGATGCCGACAGGACTCTGACTTGGATGACCAATGGCAAGTTTCTTTCCGTCAAGTGGAAGGCCTTCATGGATTTACTTGATGTGGAGGATCGTGGGCTTGAGACATCAGTCGGTTTCCGCCCTCACCGCAATGCTACGTCCACTCACAAGCAAGCCCTTTGGCCCTACTGCACTGTGAAAGTTCACCCAGTGACTAAGAAGAAAACCTATGAGTTGTCTCTGTATCTGGACATTCTTCATTGTATATTCCGTGAGACTCTCTTCCCTCGCATCGGGAATCTGGATATGGTCCACTCTTATCTCGTGGACATGCTTCTGTTCTGTCAGCATGAGAAGGAAGCAAACACTGGAGAGAGCCTGGATATTTCTCATGTCATGTGGTCTGAACTTCTCTCTGCCGTGTCTGAGCGCAAGTGCCCGATATATGGTCCATTCATCATGAGGCTCATTGAGAGGGCCTGGGCACAAATCTATCCTAGAGTGTTGCTGGAAACTGGAGACTTGGTTTCTCATGAGATCAAGCGTCTGAGGAAGTAGGACAATTGGGTCACCCCAGTGCCTCAATCCGGGGGTCCGTTTGCTGCTGCTGCTGCTGCCATGGAGACCGAGGGTGGGCTGCCACTGATGATCACGAGGAGGACTTTGGGCCCTCTAGTACAGAACCGCCGTGGGCACAGAAGCTTAAACGCAAGATGAAGAAGCTTTTCTGCATGGAAGCTCATGGTCAGTACATGACTCATGTGGCGGAGAAGCATGCTAGGGTGCGCCACAAGGAGCTCATGCGTTAGATGGGAGCGACAGTTGCCAGTGGTTCTGAGGGTCAGATCACTGAAGTGGAGGAATGGATTCATCAGCATTGCCCTTGGACCGACTCCGATGCCGAGCAGTTTTCGACCTACGACGAAGATGCAGACGATCACGCTGAGATGTGATGTTCGCGATCCTCAGCTTCCCATCACCTGGAGTCATAGCATCACTCTTTTCCCTTTTTGGTGTCTCGCTGCCAAAGGGGGAGAGAGTGTAGGGATTTGTGTTGTTGCCGTGCTTTGAGTGTGTGTGTCGTCTTGTGTTTTCTTGTGTGTTATCTTGGTGTCTTCTTTGTTTGGTTTGGTTTGGTGCCTGTGAGACCTAAGACATATGGTGTGAGACATATGTTCCCTATCGCTACCTTATTACTTATGTCTATTCAGTAATGTAGTTTATTATGAGTTGCATGCTTGTCCTGTTTATACTCTTCTCTCATATATCTTGTGCTTAGAATTATTGGACTATAAAATATAGGGGGAGTGTTGATCCGGATGTGTGTGTCTTGCTTTCCTAATGCTCCTCTAACTAGGTGCACACATTCAGGGGGAGCTTGTCTATATTTTGTAGTTCTTAGTTTTCATTCTTTATATCTTTTCCTTGTGCAAATCCCTAGTTGTCATCAATCCACCAAAAAGGGGGAGATTGTTGAGGCATATCTCTCTCGAGGTAGTTTTGGTGATTGATGACAACATGTTTGCGGACTAATCATGTGCTTTGAGTAGTTCACAGATTCATCCTTGGCACGAGATGTTTTCTTCCCTTCGGAGTGTCATTCAAGACGGTGTAGCTCTTTCACTTCTCTTTTGGTGGACTAGTTGCGTAGAGGGCACCGTACTATCAAGAGGGGGTCCGCTGGGGTATTGCATGGGTGGAATTGACACGTACACGTCAGCTTTTCACCCTCCGAGCTCTTCCACTTCATTGGAGAGATCTCTTCTCTCTTCTATGTCCTGTCTGGGTTCCAGCGGTAGTACCACGCAACCCAACGGTAGTACCGTTGAGGAGTCACAAGCGGCAGTACCGCTCCGCAGCGGTAGTACCACCCGTGACTCCACAGCAGTACTACCGCTGGCCTGCCTGGCACCACCGCCTCGTCCTCAGCCTCGATGGAGAGATCCTCTCTCTCTCTCTCTTCTATGTCCCAGCGGTAGTACCGCCGAAGGGTCACAAGCGGCAGTACCGCTCCACAGCGGTAGTACCGCCTGTGACCCCGCTGCTGTACTACCGCTGGGCTGTCTGGCTCCTACCGCCTCGACTCGAGGGCTCTTTTTCTCATGTCGGGTTTTGCGGCACTAGTTGCGGTTGTAGGGACGGTAGTACCGTTTCGGAGTGGTAGTACCGCCCTTACCACCATGGTAGTACCGCGCTGGGTCCAGATCCCTGCTGCTCTTCTCTGAGCGGCAGTACCGCTCGCTGGAGCGGCAGTACCACTGGCTCAGCGGTAGTACCGCCCCCCTTAGCGGTACTACCGCCCTATGCGGGGCTGGTTGGTGGGGCAACGGTTGGATTGTTGCCCCCACTATAAAAGGGGTCCCCTTCTTCTCCTTTGACCTACCTCTTCCCCCCAAGCTCCATTAATGCTCAAGCTCCATTAAATGCTCCAAGCTCCATTTTTGCCCGACCTATCTCTCTAGCCAATCAAACTTGTTGATTTGCTCAGGAGTGGTTGAGAAGGCCCCGATCTACACTTCCACCAAGGGATTTTCGATTCCTCCACTCATCCCTAGCGGATCTTGTTACTCTTGGGTGTTTGAGCACCCTAGACGGTTGAGGTCACCACGGAGCCATAGTCCATTGTGGTGAAGCTTCGTGGTTGTGTTGGGAGCCTCCGATTAAGTTGTGGAGATTGCCCCAACCTTGTTTGCAAAGGTTCGGTTGCCGCCTTCAAGGGCACCAATAGTGGAATCACGACATCTCGCATTGTGTGAGGGCGTGAGGAGAATACGGTGGCCCTAGTGGCTTCTTGGGGAGCATTGTGCCTCCACACCGCTCTAACGGAGACGTACTTCCCCTCAAAAGGAAGGAACTTCGGTAACACATCCTCGTCTTCACCGGATCCACTCTTGGTTATCTCTTACCTTTACTTGTGCAAACTCTTTAGTGTTACTTCTCTTGCTTGCTTGTATGCTTGTTGTTATTGCATCATATAGGTTGCTCACCTAGTTGCACATCTAGACAACCTACTTTGATGCAAAGTTTAATTTGGTAAAGAAAAGTTAAAAATTGGTAGTTGCCTATTCACCCCCCCTTTAGTCAACCATATCGATCCTTTCAAAGAGTTACTCTCATTAGAAGGTGGGCACGGGTAGCTAATCCGCTCTTCCTCCATTTGTTCTTCGCTCTCCTCCTCATCCTTTTCATCCAATGAGCTCACAGTTTCATCAATTTCTTCTTCCATAGACTCCTGCAAAATATTAGTCTCTTCTTGGATAGCGGAGACTTTCTCAATAAGCGCATTAATATAGGAATTATATTCATAATTATCATAGCAATATTGTAAGATAGCTAAATTTTCAGGCCTATAAACATCATCATCATAAGCTTCATGCTTTTCAAACAAAGATTCAATTTCATAAGCACCCTTAAAAGCAACAAATTCTTCTATTTGTTCCACATCATAGTAATCATATATACCATTAGCATAAGAAGCTAAGGTTTCATTATCATTAAATTCACATGAATATATGAATTTGATCCCATAATAGTTTCCCTTTTTGTGTCAAGCGGTAATCCCTAAAGTATTCACTTTGATCCAACGTTACTCCCATTACATAATTGAATGGGGTTTTCTCAGGATTATTAAAGTAGTACATAATATTTTTCACATAACCAGCATCGAGGGTTTTAGGAGGTTCCCCATCTCCATGAGTAGGAAGTACACCTATTTTTTTTGGTATTTCATGTTCCATATCCATAACTAAAGATAAAGAACAACTAAGAACAACAAATAAAAATTACTTAGTGATAAAGCAAACAAGCACACACGAGAATATTCACCCCACGCTATTGCTCCCGGCAACGGCGCCAGAAAAAGGTCTTGATAACCCACAAGTATAGGGGATCGCAACAAAGATAATAAAGATTACATAAATAAAAAGTAGGGGCTGTTGTAAGTAAATAAGCAATAAAGTAAATATAGCAAGTGTGGAAAAGTGGTGGTAGGAGTTGCGAAATTGCCCCTAAGCAATTGACTACTTTACTAGACCGATAGCAAGTATTATATGGGAGAGGCCACTCCTAGCATGCCATCCCTTACTTGGAATTCTATGCACTTATGATTGGAACTATTAGCAAGCATCCGCAACTACTAATGTTCATTAAGGTAAAACCCAACCATAGCATTAAGATATATTGGTCCCCCTTCAATCCCGTATGCATCAATTTCTATGCTAGGTTGAAGCTTCTGTCACTCTTGCCCTCCAATACTAGTCCTATCAACATACAACTAACCCTAGGGTGTGATCCACACGCGCAATCATATGATGGGCATCAAAGGACAGCAACATAACCACAAGCAAATTAAATCAATCATAGCAATTCATCAACCACCGATAGGACAACGGAAATATACTCAGACATCATAGGATGGCAACACATCATTGGATAATAATATGAAGCATAAAGCACCATGTTCAAGTAGAGGGTACAGCGGGTTGCGGGAGAGTGGACCGCTGTAGATAGAGGGGGGAAGATGATGGAGATGTTGGTGAAGATGGCGGAGGTGTTGGTGTAGATCGCGGTGATGATGATGGCCCCCGGTGGCACTCCGGTGCCACCAGAAGCGAGGGGGAGAGAGCCCCCCTCCTTCTTCTTCTTCTTCTTCCTTGACCTCCTCCCTAGATGGGAGAAGGGTTTCCCCTCGGGTCCATGGCCTCCATGGCACGGGAGGGGCGAGAGCCCCTCCGAGATTGGATCTGTCTTTCTGTCTCTTTCTGTTTCCGCGTTCTCAGATTCTATCCTTTCACCGTTTTTTATATTCCCAGAGATCCGTAACTCCAATTGGGCTGAAATTTTGACACGATCTCTATCCGGATATTAGCTTTCTTGCGGAGAAAGAAGGGCATCAACCGCCTTACGGGTGGCCCACGAGGGTCAGGGGCGCGCCCCCTGCCTCGTGGCCACCTCGGGCACCGTCTTGCGTGGATTTTTCTTCCCAAAAATCATATATATTCCCAAAAAAATCTTTGTCAGTTTTTATCCCGTTTGGACTCCGTTTGATATGGATATTCTGCGAAACAAAAAACATGCAAGAAACAGGAACTGGCACTGGGCACTAGATCAATATGTTAGTCCCAAAAAATAGTATAAAAAGTTGCCAAAAGTATATGAAAGTTGAATAATATTGGCATAAAGCACCATGTTCAAGTAGAGGGTACAACGGGTTGCAGGAGAGTGGACCGTTGTAGATAGAGGGGGGGAGGTGATGGAGATGTTGGTGAAGATGGCGGAGGTGTTGGTGTAGATCGCGGTGATGATGAGGGCCCCCGGTGGCACTCCGGTGCCACCGGAAGCGAGGGGGAGAGAGCCCCCCTCCTTCTTCTTCTTCTTCCTTGACCTCCTCCCTAGATGGGAGAAGGGTTTCCCCTCTGGTCCATGGCCTCCATGGCACGAGAGTGGCGAGAGACCCTCCGAGATTGGATCTGTCTCTTTGTCTCTCTCTGTTTCTGCGTTCTCAGATTCTACCCTTTCACCGTTTCTTATATTCCCATAGATCCGTAACTCCGATTGGGCTGAAATTTTGACACGATCTCTATCCGGATATTAGTTTTTTTGCAGCGAAAGAAGGGCATCAACCGTGTTACGGGTGGCCCACGAGGGTCAGGGGCGCGCCCCCTGCCTCGTGGCCACCTCGGGCACCGTCTCGCGTGGATTTTTCTTCCCAAAAATCATATGTATTCCAAAAAAAATCTCTGTCAGTTTTTATCCCGTTTGGACTCCGTTTGATATGGATATTCTGCGAAACAAAAAACATGCAAGAAACAGGAACTCGCACTGGGCACTAGATCAATATGTTAGTCCCAAAAAATAGTATAAAAAGTTGCCAAAAGTATATGAAAGTTGAATAATATTGGCATGGAACAATCAAAAATTATAGATACGACGGAGACATATCAGCATCCCCAAGCTTAATTCCTGCTCGTCCTTGAGTAGGTAAATGATAAAAAAGACAATTTTTGATGTGGAATGCTACATAACATAATCTTGATCATATGTCTAATCATGGCATGAATATTAAGACACGAGTGATTTAAAGCAATAGTCTATCATTTGACATAAAAACAATAAGACTTCAAGCCTACTAATAAAGCAATCATGTCTTTCCAAAATAACAAGGCCAAAGAAAGTTATCCCTACAAAATCATATAGTCTGGCTATGCTCCATCTTCACCACACAAAATACTCACATCATGCACAACCCCGATGACAAGCCAAGCAATTGTTTCATACTTTTGACGTTCTCAAACCTTTTCAACTTTCACGCAATACATGAGCGTGAGCCATGGACATAGCACTATAGGTGGAATAGAATGGTAGTTGTGGAGAAGACAAAAAGGAGAAGATAGTCTCACATCAACTAGGCGTGCAACGGGCTATGGAGATGTCCATCAATAGATATCAATGTGAGTGAGTAGGGATTGCCATGCAACGGATGCACTAGAGCTATAAGTATATGAAAGCTCAAACTGAACTATGTGGGTGTGCATCCAACCTGCTTGCTTATGAAAACCTAGGGCATTTGAGGAAGCCCATCGTTGGAATATACAAGCCAAGTTCTATAATGAAAATTCCCACTAGTATATGAAAGTGATAACTCAAGAGACTCTCTATATGAAGAACATGGTGCTACTTTGAAGCACAAGTGTGGTAAAAGGATAATAACATTGCCCCTTCTCTCTTTTTTTCTTTCTTTTTCTTTTTTTGTAGGCTTCTTTGGCCTCTCTCTCTCTTTTGGTGGCTTCTTTGGCCACTTTTATTTTGATAACCTCACATGGGACAATGTTCTAATAATGATGATCATCACACTTTTATTTACTTACAACTCAATATTACAACTCGATATCTAGAACAAGGATATGACTCTATATGAATGCCTCTGACGGTGTACCGGGATGTGCAATGATCTAGCGTAGCAATGACATCAAAAAACGGACAAGCCATGAAAACATCATGCTAGCTATCTTACGATCATGCAAAGCAATATGACAATGAATGCTCAAGTCATGTATATGATGATGATGAAAGTTGCATGGCAATATATCTCGGAATGGCTATGAAAATGCCATGATAGGTAGGTATGGTGGCTGTTTTGAGGAAGGTATATGGTGGGTTTATGGTACCGGTGAAAGTTGCGCGGTACTAGAGAGGCTAGCAATGATGGAAGGGTGAGAGTGCGTATAATCCATGGACTCAACATTAGTCATAAAGAACTCACATACTTATTGCAAAAATCTATAATTCATCGAAACAAAGTACTACGCGCATGCTCCTAGGGGTATAGATTGGTAGGAAAAGACCATCGCTCGTCCCCGACCGCCACTCATAAGGAAGACAATCAATAAATACCTCATGCTCCAACTTCGTTACATAACGGTTCACCATACGTGCATGCTACGGGAATCACAAACCTCAACACAAGCATTTCTACAATTCACAACCACCCACTATCATGACTCTAATATCACCATATTTATATCGCAAAACTATTGCAAGGAATCAACCACATCATATTCAGTGATCTACAAGTTTTATGTAGGATTTTATGACTAACCATGTGAATGACCAATTCATGTCATCTCTCTAAATAGATATAAGTGAAGCAAGAGAGTTTAATTCTTTCTACAAAAGATATTCCTAGGCTCTAAAAAATATAAGTGAAGCAAAAGAGCATTCTACAAATGGCGGTTGTCTATGTAAAGAGAAACAGGCAATCCAAACTTCAAATGATATAAGTGAAGCACATGAAGCATTCTATAAAGCCATAGTCAAAAGATATAAGTGAAGTGCAAAGAGCATTCTATAAATAAACCAAGGACTATCTCATACCATCATGGTGCATAAAAGAAAAATGAAAACTAAATGCAAAAGATGCTCCAAGATTGCATATATCGCATGAACGAAACGAATCCAAAAACATACCGATACTTGTTGAAGAAAGAGGGGATGCCTTCCGGGGCATCCCCAAGATTAGACCCTTGAGTCTCCTTGAATATTTACTTGGGGTGCCTTGGGAATCCCCAAGCTTGAGCTCTTGCCTCTCTTCCTTCTTCTCACATCGAGACCTTCTCGATCATCGAACACTTCATCCACACAAAACTTCAACAGAAAACTCGGTAAGATCCATTAGTATAATAAAGCAAATCACTAATCTAACTACTGTTGCAAACCAATTCATATTTTGTTTTTTGCATTGTGTCTACTGTAATATAACTTTTTCATGGCTTAATCCACTGATATGAATCGATAGTTTCATCAAAACAAGCAAACTATGCATCAAAAACAGAATCTGTCTAAAACAGAACAGTCTGTAATAATCTGAACATTCACCATACTTATGATACTTTAAAAATTCTACAAAAATTAGGAAAAATAAAAAATTTGTATATGAAGACAGTGCAAAAAGAATCAGAACCATTTGACATTCCAGCTCAAAATGTAAAATCGCGCAGTACAGACAAAGTTTCTGTCCTGCACCGTACAAACCATCAAGCAAATGTAAACATCCTAAAGGCAAACCTTGGCACATTATTTTTATATTTAAACTTTATAAAAGCACACAACAGAAATAAATGACTCTCTAAAACTTCCGGGTTGTCTCACTGGCAGCGCTTTCTTTAAAGCCATTAAGCTAGGCATATAGTGCTCAAGTAATGGATCCACCCGGATCCCAAGGTATATCAAAGCCAATTTTAATTAACAATGATTTGTAATTTAGTAGTGAGCACAAAGTAACATATATCGTACAACAACAAAGTCTAACTCTCTTCCTATGCATCGGCATGTCATAAAAGAACAATTCATGCACACAAAGTAAAGGCTGATGCATAATATAAACAGTTTCTTGCAATTTTATCATATTGGAAACATAAAGAGGCGGAGATGTAGTTCCTCTCTCATAATAATTGAAAGTAGGAGCAGCAAGCACATGCATATTATATCTATCAAAATCATCATGTGTAGTAGTAAAAGACAACCCATCAATATAATCCTTAATAAGGGCAAACTTCTCCGATATAGTGTAGTCGGGAGAATTCAAAAAGATAATAGGACTATCATGCGTGGGTGCAATAGCAACAATTTCATGTTTAACATAGGGAACTATAGCAAGTTCATCTCCATAAGCATAATTCATATTGGCATCTTGGCCACAAGCATAGCAAGCATCATCAAAAAGGGATATTTCAAAAGAATCAACGGGATCATAACAATCATCATAGCAATCATCCTCCGGTAAGTACGAAGGGAAATTAAACAATGTATGGGTTGAAGAGTGTTGAGGCATATATCTCTCGAGGTAGTTTTAGTGATTGATGACAACATGTTTGCGGACTAATCATGTGCTTTGAGTAGTTCACAGATTCATCCTTGGCACGAGACGTTTTCTTCCATTCGGAGTGTCATTCAAGACGGTGTAGCTCTTTCGCTTCTCTTTTGGTGGACTAGTTGCGTAGAGGGCACCGTACTATCAAGAGGGGGTCCGCTGGGGTATTGCATGGGTGGAATCGACACGTACACGTCAGCTTTTCACCCTCCGAGCTCTTCCACTTCATTGGAGAGATCTCTTCTCTCTTCTATGTCCTGTCTGGGTTCCAGCGGTAGTACCGCGCAACCCAGCGGTAGTACCGTTGAGGAGTCACAAGCGGCAGTACCACTCCGCAGCGGTAGTACC